>NW_024752833.1:5000-9885 GCF_018991925.1 Homarus americanus | reverse complement strand
GATAATGCTGCACCTATACCGGATAATGCTGCACCTGTACCGGATAATGGTGCACCTATACCGGATAATGCTGCACCTATACCGGATAATGGTGCACCTGTACCGGATAATGGTGCACCTATACCGGATAATGGTGCACCTGTACCGGATAATGGTGCACCTGTACCGGATAATGGTGCACCTGTACCGGATAATGCTGCACTTGTACCGGATAATGCTGCACCTATACCGGATAATGGTGCACCTGTACCGGATAATGCTGCACCTGTACCGGATAATGGTGCACCTGTACCGGATAATGGTGCACCTATACCGGATAATGGTGCACCTATACCGGATAATGGTGCACCTGTACCGGATAATGCTGCACCTATACCGGATAATGGTGCACCTGTACCGGATAATGGTGCACCTGTACCGGATAATGGTGCACCTATACCGGATAATGGTGCACCTGTACCGGATAATGCTGCACCTGTACCGGATAATGGTGCACCTATACCGGATAATGCTGCACCTATACCGGATAATGGTGCACCTATACCGGATAATGCTGCACCTATACCGGATAATGGTGCACCTGTACCGGATAATGGTGCACCTGTACCGGATAATGGTGCACCTATACCGGATAATGGTGCACCTGTACCGGATAATGGTGCACCTATACCGGATAATGCTGCACCTATACCGGATAATGGTGCACCTGTACCGGATAATGCTGCACCTATACCGGATAATGGTGCACCTGTACCGGATAATGGTGCACCTGTACCGGATAATGGTGCACCTATACCGGATAATGGTGCACCTGTACCGGATAATGCTGCACCTGTACCGGATAATGGTGCACCTATACCGGATAATGCTGCACCTATACCGGATAATGGTGCACCTATACCGGATAATGCTGCACCTATACCGGATAATGGTGCACCTGTACCGGATAATGGTGCACCTGTACCGGATAATGGTGCACCTATACCGGATAATGGTGCACCTGTACCGGATAATGGTGCACCTATACCGGATAATGCTGCACCTATACCGGATAATGGTGCACCTGTACCGGATAATGCTGCACCTATACCGGATAATGGTGCACCTGTACCGGATAATGGTGCACCTGTACCGGATAATGGTGCACCTTCTTACTGATAATATGCACCTATACCGTATTGTGCCGATAATGGCTCAGTTATTCCGGTTTTAGGCTGGTTCGGTGTTTATGACATGTTTTTAAAGGGTGAGGTAATGTTTCAGGTTACACCTGTTGTTATATATACTCATTAAGATAGACAGACAGACAAAAGATGACAGAGACAGACAGACAGAGAGAGAGAGAGAGAGAGAGAGAGAGAGAGAGAGAGAGAGGATATATCACTAGATTATAAGCTTCTACTATATACAGAGGGAGGCAGTGTGGCCCATATTCTTCTCTCTCTCACATACACACACACACACAGGTAAAATATTCCACCTGGGTCCTAATTTAATCACCTCCATAGACTCCTCAATTAAGGTGCTTTATACCTGTGCTATAATGAAGTGTTGCATTTTCTATACCACGTTTGCTAATGTAGGGGGAACTGCGCTAGCGTGTTTGTTGGCGTTTGTGTGTTTTTTGATGTTTTCTCAGTCGTGGGTGAAGAGATTTTTATTGTATTATTTTGTATATTTTTTTAGAAAGGATGTTTTACGTTAGGTTTGGTTGGGTTTGGTTGGGTTTGGTTTGGTTGGGTTTGGTTGGGTTTGGTTAGGTTGGGTTTGGTTTGGTTTGGTTGGGTTTGGTTGGGTTTGGTTTGGTTAGGTTGGGTTTGGTTGGGTTAGGTTGGGTTTGGTTAGGTTATACTCGGTTAGGTCATATGAGGTTAGGTTAAGTTTGGTTATGTTAGTCAAGGTTAGATTAAGTTTGATTTGTTTATGTCAGGTTAGAATATATTAGGTTAGGTTAGGTTAGATTAACGCTAACCAGTACCTGACCCTTGACCTGACCTGACCTCTGACTCCCCAGTATCAGTACGTTGCGGGTCATTACTGTAATTTATGGGAACATCTGCTGTTATGTATTACACCTGAGCTCACCAACCCAACCTCATCACACACACACCTCCCACACACACACATACACACACACACACACACACACACACACACACACACACACACACACACACACACACACACACACACCCTCCCACAAACACACACACAAGATAATCAACATTAAATTAAACGCACTGCGATAAAAAACACAATATGAATTAACGTAAACAAACAGCATTCGAGTCGGGTGAAAAAATTTTATGTTTTTTGGCGCGAAAAATTGTATTGGGTTATCCTGCCCGCGTGGAAAAAAAAAATATTCAGCTTCGACAAATTTGCTTAAACGTTCCATCTGCTTTATGTGTATTTTTGTGTTTTGTTTCGAGGGGCGGCAGCAGAGAGAGTAAATATGACGTCGAAATAAAATCGTGGGAATAAAAATCGTGGGAAATAAAAAAAAAATAAAAAAAAAACGCGGGAAAAGGCACCGATACTCAAGCTATGTGCGTTCACTTAGGACAAGTTACGTGACAAAATTTAATATAAAAACTACATTCCATAGATTTTGTATGTCAATTTTGTAGTGTTTAATGTGTCTAGTTAAGGTAGAGTCTTAGTGTTAATTTTGTCTCCTAACTGGTGTGTTAAGTGAAGGTATCTAGTTAAGGTAGAGTCTCAGTGTTAATTTTATCTCCTAACTGGTGTGTTAAGTGAAGGTATCTAGTTAAGGTAGAGTCTCAGTGTTAATTTTGTCTCCTAACTGGTGTGTTATGTGAAGGTATCTAGTTAAGGTAGAGTCTCAGTGTTAATTTTGCCTCCTAACTGGTGTGTTAAGTGAAGGTATCTAGTTAAGGTAGAGTCTCAGTGTTAATTTTGTCTCCTAACTGGTGTGTTAAGTGAAGGTATCTAGTTAAGGTAGAGTCTCAGTGTTAATTTTGTCTCCTAACTGGTGTGTTAAGTGAAGGTATCTAGTTAAGGTAGAGTCTCAGTGTTAATTTTGTCTCCTAACTGGTGTGTTAAGTGAAGGTATCTAGTTAAGGTAGAGTCTCAGTGTTAATTTTATCTCCTAACTGGTGTGTTAAGTGAAGGTATCTAGTTAAGGTAGAGTCTCAGTGTTAATTTTGTCTCCTAACTGGTGTGTTATGTGAAGGTATCTAGTTAAGGTAGAGTCTCAGTGTTAATTTTGCCTCCTAACTGGTGTGTTAAGTGAAGGTATCTAGTTAAGGTAGAGTCTCAGTGTTAATTTTGTCTCCTAACTGGTGTGTTAAGTGAAGGTATCTAGTTAAGGTAGAGTCTCAGTGTTAATTTTGTCTCCTAACTGGTGTGTTAAGTGAAGGTATCTAGTTAAGGTAGAGTCTCAGTGTTAATTTTGTCTCCTAACTGGTGTGTTAAGTGAAGGTATCTAGTTAAGGTAGAGTCTCAGTGTTAATTTTGTCTCCTAACTGGTGTGTTAAGTGAAGGTATCTAGTTAAGGTAGAGTCTCAGTGTTAATTTTGTCTCCTAACTGGTGTGTTAAGTGAAGGTATCTAGTTAAGGTAGAGTCTCAGTGTTAATTTTGTCTCCTAACTGGTGTGTTAAGTGAAGGTATCTAGTTAAGGTAGAGTCTCGGTGTTAATTTTGTCTCCTAACTGGTGTGGTAAGTGAAGGTATCTAGTTAAGGTAGAGTCTCAGTGTTAATTTTGTCTCCTAACTGGTGGTGTTAAGTGAAGGTATCTAGTTAAGGTAGAGTCTCAGTGTTAATTTTGTCTCCTAACTGGTGTGTTAAGTGAAGGTATCTAGTTAAGGTAGAGTCTCAGTGTTAATTTTGTCCCCTAACTCGTGTGTTAAGTGAAGGTATCTAGTTAAGGTTAGAGTCTCAGTGTTAATTTTGTCTCCTAACTGGTGTGTTAAGTGAAGGTATCTAGTTAAGGGTAGAGTCTCAGTGTTAATTTGTCTCCCTAACTGGTGTGTTAAGTGAAGGTATCTAGTTATAGAGTCTCAGTGTTAATTTTGTCTCCTAACTGTGTTAAGTGAAGGTATCTAGTTAAGGTAGAGTCTCAGTGTTAATTTTGTCTCCTAACTGGTGTGTTAAGTGAAGGTATCTAGTTAAGGTAGAGTCTCAGTGTTAATTTTGCCTCCTAACTGGTGTGTTAAGTGAAGGTATAGTTAAGGTGCAGTGTTAATTTTGTCTCTAACTGGTGTGTTTGAAGGTAAATTAGAGTCTCAGTGTTAATTTTTGCCTAACTGGTGTGTTAAGTGAAGGTATCTAGTTAAGGTAGAGTCTCAGTGTTAATTTTGTCTCCAACTGGTGTGTTAAGTGAAGGTAAGTGTAGAGTCTCAGTGTTAATTTTGTTCTAACTGGTGTGTGAAGGTATAGGGTAGAGTCTCAGTGTTAATTTTGTCTCTAACTGGTGTAAGAAGGTATCTAGTTAAGGCAGAGTCTCAGTGTTAGAATTTTGTCTCCTAACTGGTGTGTTAGTGAAGGTATCTAGTTAAGGTAGTCTCAGTGTTAATTTTGTCTCCTAACTGTGTGTTAAGTGAAGGTATCTAGTTAGGTAGAGTCTCAGTGTTAATTTTGTCTCCTAACTGGTGTGGTGAGGTATCTAGTTTAGAGTCTCAGTGTTAATTTGAACTATCTAGTTCTTAAGGTCTAATTTGCCTCCTAACTGATTGAACATATTTATAGTTAATGTGTGTGTGTGTGTGTGTGTGTGTGTGTGTGTGTGTGTGTGTGTGTGTGTGTGTGTGTGTGTGTTAATATCAGAGTACCATATCCCAATTACAGATGGTAGTACTGTCCCCATTACAACAAATAAAAAAATAGGCTCTATAAAATTAATTGGCAATGATGATGAAAATG
>NW_024752832.1:0-8821 GCF_018991925.1 Homarus americanus | reverse complement strand
AGGATAACATAGGCCCCTGGCCGAGTATAACAAAGTCCTCTGATCAAGTATAACAAAGTCCCCTGATCGAGGATAACAAAGTCACCTAATCAAGTATAACAAAGTCCCCTGATCTTGTATAACAAAGTACCCTGATCGAGTATAACATATCCTATGATCGAGAATAACAAAGTCCTCTGGTCGAGTATAACAAAGTCCCCTGATCAAGTATAACAAAGGCCCCTCATCGAGTATAGCACAGTCCATTGGTCAAATATAGGAAAGTCCACTGATCGAGTATGACAAAGTCCCCAGATCAAGTATAAAGAGTAACTTGGCTGGAGTATAACAATGTCCCTCGTCGAGTATGAAAGTCCCTTGGCTGAGAGCAATAAAGCCCCTTCATCGAGAGTATAAATAAAGGTTCCTTTAATCGGAGTATAAATAAAGTCCCCTGATTGAGTATAACAAAGCCCTCTGGTTGAGTATAACAAAGTCCCCTGATCGAGTATAACATATCCCTTGATCGAGTATAACAAAGTCCTCTGGTCGAGTATAAAAATAGTCCCCTGATCGCGTATAACAAAGTCCCCTGATCGTGTATAACACAGTCCCCTAATCGAGTATAACAAAGGCCCTTCATTGAGTATAACAAACTCCATTGGTCACGCATAAAAAAGTCCCCTGATCGAGTATAACAAAGGCCCCTCATCGAGTATAACAAAGTCCATTGGTCAAGTATAAAAAAGTCCCCTGGTCCAGTATAACAAAGTCCCCTGATCGAGTATAACATATCCCTTGATCGAGTATAACAACGTGTCCTGGCCCAGTTTAACAAAGACCCGAGATCGAGCATAACAGAGTCCCCTAATCGATTATAACAAATTCCCCTGGTCAAGTATAACAAAGGGCCCTGATCGAGTAAGACAATGTCCCCTAGTCGAGCATAACAATGTCCCCTGATCCTAGTATATCAAAGACCCCTGGACGAGTATAACAAAGTACCCTGAACCAAGTATAACAAAGTCCCTGATCGAGTATAACATATCCCCTGATCGAGTATAACAAAGTTCCTGGTTGAGTATAACAAAGTCCCCTGGTCGAGTATAACAAAGTTTTCTAATCGAGTATAACAAAGGCCCCTAGTCGAGTATAACAAAGTTTTCTAATCGAGTATAACAAAGGCCCCTGGTCGAGTATAACAAAGTCCTGTGATTAAGTATATCAAAGTCCTTTGATCGAGTATAACAAAGTCCCCTAACCAAGTATAACAAAGTCCCCTGGTCGAGTATAACTAAGTCCCTGATCGAGTATAACAAAGGACCCTCATCGAGTATAGTAAAGTCCATTGGTCATATATAGGAAAGTCCATTGATCGAGTATGACAAAGTCCCCTGATCAAGTATGAGAAAGTCGCCTGATCGAGTGTAACAAAGTCCCCGGATCGGGTATAACAAAGGCCCCTCATTGAGTATAACAAAGTCCATTGGTCAAGTATAAAAAAGTCCACTGGTGGAGTATAACAAAGTCCCCTGGTCGAGTATAACAAAGTTTTCTAATCGAGTATAACAAAGGCCCCTGGACAAGTATGACAAAGTCCACTGATCAAGTATAAAAAAGTCCCCTGGTCGAGAATAACAAAGTTCCCTAATCGAGTATAACAAAGTCCCTTGGTCGAGTAAAACAAAGCCCCCTCATCGAGTTTAACAAAGGCCCCTAATCGAGAAATAAAAAAAAAAATACCTTGATTAGAGTATAAATAAACCCCCTCTAATTATATAACAAAAAGTCCCTGATCGAGAGACTAAAGTCCTTGATCGAAAAGACAAAAGGTCCCCGATCGATTATAACAAAGTCCCTGATCGAGTATAAAAAAGCCCTCAGACGAGTTTAACCAGTCCCATGATCGAGATAACAGTCCACATCGAGCATAACAAAGTCCCCTGATTTATATAAAAGCCTCTAGACGAAATAACAAAAAGTCCTATGATCGAGTATAAACAAAAAGTCCTCTGATCGGAGAGCAATAAAGCCACTGAACGGATATAAATGTCACCTTTGATTCGATATATTGAAAGTCTCTCAGAGTATAACAGTCCCATTTATCATGAGAAAATAAAGGCCCTCATCGAGTATAAATAAAATTCATTATCATATAAAAAGTTCTGCCGAGAGTAAATAAAGTCTAACTGAGTATAACAAAGTCCCCTGGTCGACTATAGCAAAGTCCCCTGGTCGAGTATAACAAAGCCCCGTCATCGAGTATAACAAAGGCCCCTAATCGAATATAACAAAGTCCAATGATCGAGTATAACAAAGTCCCCTGGTCGAGGATAGCAAAGTCCCCTGATCGAGGTTAACAAAGCCTCCTGATCTAGTATAACAAAGTCCCCTGATCGAGTATAACAAAGACCCCTGCTCGAGTATAAAAATGTCCCCTGATCGAGTCCAAAAAAGGCCTCTAATCAAGTATAACAAAGTCCCTTGATCGAGTATAACAAAGGCCCCTGACCGAGTATAACAAAGGCCCCTCATCGAGTATAAGAAAGTCTTCTGATCGAGTATAACAAAGCCGCCTAATAGAGTATAACAAAGTCCCCTGTTCGAGTCTAACAAAGTCCCCTTATCGAGTATAACACATTCCCCTTATCGAGTATATCAAAGTCCCATTATCGAGTAAAACAAAGTCTTCTAATCGAGTATAACAAAGGCCCCTGGTCGAGTATAACAAAGTGCCCTGATCTAGTGTAACAAAAGTCCCCTAATCGAGTATAACAAAGTCTCCTAATCGAGAATAAAAATGTCGCCTGGTCCAGCATAACAAAGTCCCTGATCGAGTATAAAAAAGTCCCCTGGCCCAGTATAACAAAGTCCCTAGATCGAGCATACCAAAGTCCCCTGATCGATTATAACAAAGTCCCCCGGTCGAGTATAGCAAAGGGCCCTGATCCAGTAAGACAAAGTCCCCTGATCGAGTATAACAAAGTCCCCTGTTCGAGTCTAACAAAGTCCCCTTATCGAGTGTAACAAAAGTCCCCTAACCGAGTATAACAAAGTCCCCTAATCGAGAATAAAAATGTCCCCTGGTGCAGCGTAACAATGATCCCTGATCGAGTATAAAAAAGTCCCCTGGCCCAGTATAACAGAGTCCCTAGATCGAGCATACCAAAGTCCCCTGATCGATTATAACAAAGTCCCCCTGTCGAGTATAGCAAAGGGCCCTGATCGAGTATAACAAAGTCCCCTGATCCTAGTATAACAAATTCCTCTGGTCGAGTATAACATATCCCCTGATCGAGTATAACAAAGTCCCTGGTGGAGTATAACAAAGTCCCCTGGTCGAGTATAACAAAGTTTCAAAGGCCCCTGGTTAAAGTCCTCTGATCAAGTATAACAAAGTCCTCGATCGAGGATAAATAAAGTCCCTAATCAAGCATAACAAAGTACCCTGATCGAGTATAACATATCCTATGATCGAAGTAGTATAACAAAGTCCACTGGTCGAGTATAACAAAGTCCCCTGATCGAGTATAACAAACGCCCCTCATCGATTATAGCAAAGTCCATTGGTCAAATATAGGAAAGTCCACTGATCGAGTATGACAAAGTCCCCTGATCAAGTATAAAAGAGTACCCTGGTCGAGTATAACAAAGTCCCTGATCGAGTATAACAAAGTCCCCTGGTCGAGTATCGCAAAGTCCCCTGGTCGAGTATAACAAAGCCCCCTCATCGAGTAAAACAAAGGCCCCTAATCGAGTATAACAAAGTCCCCTGATTGAGTATAACAAAGTCCTCTGGTTGAGTATCACAAAGTCCCCTGATCGAGTATAACATATCCCCTGTTCGAGTATTACAAAGTCTTCTGGTCGAGTATAAAAAAGTCCCCTGGTCGAGTATAACAAAGTCCCCTAATCGAATAAAACAAAGTCCTCTGGTCGAGTATAAAAAAGTCCCCTGATCGAATATAAGAAAGTCCCCTGCTCGAGTATAACAAAGTCCCCTGATCGAGTATAAGAAAGGCCCCTTATCGAGTATAACAAAGTCCGTTGGTCAAGTATAAAAAAGTCCCCTGGTCCAGTACAACAAAGTCCCCTGATCGAGTATAACATATCCTCTATCATTCCTGGGCCCAAGACCCAGATAACAAATTTCTGGTCGTGACAACAGCGCCCTGATCATAGACAAAGGGCCCTGATCGAGCATAACAAAGTCCCCTGATCCTAGTATAACAAAGCCCCATGGACGAGTATAACATATCCCTTGATCGAGTATAACAAATTCCTCTGGTCGAGTATAACAAAGTACCCTGATCGAGTATAACAAAGCCCCCTTGTCGAGTATAGCAAAGTCCCCTGATCGAGTATAACAAAGGCCCCTCATCGAGTATAACATTGGTCATATATAGGAAAGTCCACTGATCGAGTATGACAAAGTCCCCTAATCATGTTCAAAAAAGTCCCCTGGTCGCGTATAACAAAGTCCCCTGATTGAGTATAACAAAGTCCCCTGGACGAGTATAACATATCCCCTGATCGAGTATAACTAAGTTTTCTGGTCGAGTATAAAAAAGTCCCCTGATTGCGTATAACAAAGTCCCCTGGTCGTGTATAACAAAGTCCCCTGATCGAGTATAACAAAGGCCCCTCATTGAGTATAACAAAGTCCATTGGCCAAGTATAAAAACGCCCCTGGTCGAGTATAACAAAGTCCCTTGATCGTGTATAACAAAGTCCCCTGGTCAAGTATAGCATATCCCCTGATCGAATATACCAAAGTCCCTGGTGGAGTATAACAAAGTCCCCTGATCGAATATAACAAATTCTCCTGGTCGAGTATAACAAAGTTTTCTAATCGAGTATAACAAATTCCCCTGATCGAGTATAACATATCTCCTGATCGAGTATAATAAAGTCCTCTGGTCGAGTATAACAAAGTCCCCTCATCGAGTATAACAAAGTCCCCTTGTCGAGTATAACAATGTCCCCTGATCGACTATAACAAAGGCCCCTCATCGAGTTTAGCAAAGTCCATTGGTCAAATATAGGAAAGTCCACTCATCGAGTGTAACAAAGTCCCCCGATCGAGTATAACAATGGCCTCTGGTCAAGTATGACAAAGTCCCCTGATCAAGTATAAAAAAGTCCCCTGGTCGAGTATAACAAAGTCCCCTAATCGAGTATAACAATGTCCCCTGGTCGACTATAGCAAAGTCCCCTGATCGAGTTTAACAAAGCCCCTTCATCGAGTATAAAAGAGGCCCCTAATCGAGTATAACAAAGTCCCCTGGTTGAGTATAACAAAGTCCCCTGATCAAGTATAACATATCCCCGGATTGAGTCTAACAAAGTCGTCTTGTCGAGTATAAAAAAAGTCCCCTGATCGAGTATAACAAAGTCCCCTGGTCGAGTATAACAAATTTTCTAATCGAGTATAACATGTCCTCTGGTCAAGTATAACAAAGTCCCCTCATCGAGTATAACAAAGTCCCCTGGTCGAGTATAACAATGTCCCCTCATCGAGTATATCAAAGGCCCCTCATCGAGTATAGCAAAGTCCATTGGTCAAATATAGGAAAGTCCACTCATCGAGTATAACAAAGTCCCCCGATCGAATATAACAATGGACTCTGGTCAAGTATGACAAAGTCCCCTGATCAAGTATAAAAAAGTCCCCTGGTCGAGTATAACAAAGTCCCCTAATCGAGTATAACAAAGTCCCCTGGTCGACTATAGCAAAGTCCCCTGGTCGAGTATAACAAAGTCCTCTGGTTGAGTATAACAAAGTCCCTGATCAAGTATAACATATCCCCTGATTGAGTATAACAAAGTCCTCTGGTCGAGTATAAAAAAGTCCCCTGATCGAGTATTACAATGTCCCCTGGTGGAGTATAACAAAGTCCCCTCATCGAGTATAACAAAGGCCCCTCATCGAGTATAACAAAGTCCATTGGTCATGTATAAAAAAGTTCCCTGATCGAGTATAACAAAGTCCCCTGGTCGAGGATAGCAAAGTCCCCTGATCGAGTATAAAAAAGCCTCCTGATCGAGTATAACAAAGACCCCTAATCGAGTATAACAAAGCCCCCTGCTCGAGTATAACAAAGTCCCCTGGTCGAGTATAGCAAAGTCCCCTGATCGAGGTTAACAAAGCCTCCTGATCTAGTATAACAAAGTCCCCTGATCGAGTATAACAAAGTCCCTTGATCTAGTATAACAAAGGCCCCTGACCGAGTATAACAAAGGCCCCTCATCGAGTATAAGAAAGTCTCCTGATCGAGTATAACAAAGCCGCCTAATAGAGTATAACAAAGTCCCCTGGTCGAGTATAACAAAGTCCCCTTATCGAGTAAAACAAAGTCCTGTAATCGAGTATAACAAAGGCCCTGGTCGAGTATAACAAAGTCCCATGATCGAGTGTAACAAAAGTCCCCTAATCGAGTATAACAAAGTCCCCTAATCGAGAATAAAAATGTCCCCTGGTCCAGTGTAACAAAGTCCCCTGATCGAGTATGAAAAAGGCCCCTGGCCCAGTATAACAAAGTCCCTAGATCGGGCATACCAAAGTCCCCTGATCGATTATAACAAAGTCCCCCGGTCGAGTATAGCAAAGGGCCCTGATCGTGTAAGACAAAGTCCCCTGATCGAGTATAACAAAGTCCCCTGTTCGAGTCTAACAAAGTCCCCTTATCGAGTATAAAAAATTCCCCTTATCGAGTATAACAAAGTCCCCTTATCGAGTAAAACAAAGTCCCCTATTCGAGTATAACAAAGGCCCCTGGTCGAGTATAACAAAGTCCCCTGATCGAGTGTAACAAAAGTCCCCTAATCGAGTATAACAAAGTCCCCTAATCGAGAATAAAAATGTCCCTTGGTCCAGCGTAACAAAGTCCCCTGATCGAGTATAAATAAGTCCCCTGGCCCAGTATAACAAAGTCCCTAGATCGAGCATACCAAAGTCCCCTGATCGATTATAACAAAGTCTCCCGGTCGATTATAGTGAAGGGCCCTGATCGAGTAAGACAAAGTCCCCTGATCGAGTATAACAGAGCTCCCTGGATGAGTATAACAAAGTCCCCAGATCGAGCATAAGAAAGTCCCCTAATCGATTATAACAAGGTCCCCTGATCCTAGTATAACAAAGCCCCCTAGACGAGTATAACAAAGTCCCCTGAACCGAGTATAACAAAGTCCCCTGATCGAGAATAACATATCCCCTGATCGAGTATAACAAAGTCCCTGGTGGAGTATAACAAAGTCCCCAGGTCGAGTATAACAAAGTTTTCTAATCGAGGATTACATAGGCCCCTGGCCGAGTATAACAAAGTCCTCTGATCAAGTATAATAAAGTCCCCTGATCGAGGATAACAAAGTCACCTAATCAAGTATAACAAAGTCCCCTGATCGAGTATAAATAGCGTAATTTGATCGAGTATAACAAAGGCCCATCATCGAGTATAGCAAAGTCCATTGGTCAAATATAGGAAAGTCCACTGATCGAGTATGACAAAGTCCCCAGATCAAGCATAAAAGAGTACACTGGTCGAATATAACAAAGTCCCCTGATCGAGTATAACAAAGTCCCCTGTTCGAGCATAGCAAAGTCCCTTGGTCGAATATAACAAAGCCCCCTCATCGAGTATAACAAAGGCCCCTAATTGAGTATAACAAAGTCCCCTGATTGAGTATAACAAAGCCCTCTGGTTGAGTATAACAAAGTCCCCTGATCGAGTATAACATATCCCCTGATCGCGTATAACAAAGTCCTCTGGTCGAGTATAAAAAACGTCCCCTGATCGCGTATAACAAAGTCCCCTGATCGTGTATAACAAAGTCCCATGATCGAGTATAACAAAGGCCCTTCATTGAGTATAACAAAGTCCATTGGTCAAGTATAAAAAAGTCCCCTGGTCGAGTATAACAAAGTCCCCTAATCGAATAAAACAAAGTCCTCTGGTCGAGTATAAAAAAGTCCCCTGATCGAATAAAACAAAGTCCCCTGCTCGAGTATAACATATCCCTTGATCGAGTATAACAACGTCTCCTGGCCCAGTTTAACAAAGACCCTAGATCGAGCATAACAGAGTCCCCTAATCGATTATAACAAATTCCCCTGGTCAAGTATAACAATGGGCCCTGATCGAGTAAGACAAAGTCCCCTAGTCGAGCATAACAATGTCCCCTGATCCTAGTATATCAAAGACCCCTGGACGAGTATAACAAAGTACCCTGAACCAAGTATAACAAATTCCCTGATCGAGTATAACATATCCCCTGATCGAGTATAACAAAGTTCCTGGTTGAGTATAACAGAGTCCCCTGATCGAGTATAACAAACTCCCCTGGTCGAGTATAGCAAGTCCCCTCATCAAGTATAACAAAGCCTATTGATCGAGTATAACAAAGTCCCCTGATCGAGTATAACAAAGTCCCCTGGTCGACTATAACAAAGTCCCTGATCGGGTATAACAAAGGCCCCTCATCGAGTATAGTAAAGTCCATTGGTCAAATATAGAAAAGTCCACTGATCGAGTATGACAAAGTCCCCTGATCAAGTATGAAAAAGTCCCCTGGTCGAGCAAAACAAAGCCCCCTCATCTAGTATAACAAAGGCCCCTAATCGAGTATAACAAAGTCCATTGGTCAGGTATAAAAAAGTCCCCTGTTCGAGTCTAACATTAAGTCCCCTTATTGAATATAACAAAGTCCCCTGATCGAGTATAACAAAGTCTCCTGTTCCAGTTTAACGCAGTCCCCTGATCGAGAATAACATATCCCCTGATCGAGTATAACAAAGTTTCCTGGCCCAGTATAACAAACTCCCCAGATCGAGCATAACAAAGTC
>NW_024752831.1:7500-13975 GCF_018991925.1 Homarus americanus | reverse complement strand
TCGATTTAATAGCATACCACAGAAACTTGCACACCCGAATGGGAGACCGTCAAAGTCAATCGGGGGTCGATTTGATAGCATACTACAGAAACTTGCACACCCGAATGGGAGACCGTCAAAGTCAATCGGGGGTCGATTTGATAGCATACTACAGAAACTTGCACACCCGAATGGGAGACCGTCAAAGTCAATCGGGGGTCGATTTGATAGCATACTACAGAAACTTGCACACCCGAATGGGAGCCAGTCAAAGTCAATCGGGGGTCGATTTAATAGCATACTACAGAAACTTGCACACCCGAATGGGAGACCGTCAGAGTCAATCGAGGGTCGATTTAATAGCATATTATACAAAATGATCCGAGAATGTGCACACACCGAGTGGGAGACGGTGATGAAAGCGTCCGCCCTTGTACACTGGATGGCACTATTTCACTATAGTAAGGGGTAGGGCCACCTCGGTCATATTATACAACATACCAGAGAAGTTCCACACCCGCATGGGAGACCGTCAAAGTGAATCGGGGGTCGATTTGATAGCATACTACAGAGAACTTGCACACCCGAATGGGAGACCGTCAAAGTCAATCGGGGATCGATTTGATAGCATACCACAGAAACTTGCACACCAGAATGGGAGACAGTCAAAGTCAATCGGGGGTCGATTTAATAGCATACTACAGAAACTTGCACACCTGAATGGGAGACCGTCAAAGTCAATCGAGGGTCGATTTGATAGCATACTACAGGAACTTGCACAACTGGTCGGGGAGACCACAGTCAATCGGGGTCGATTTGATAGCATACTACAGAAACTTGCACACCCGAATGGGAGATAGCGAAAGCCAATCTAAAATGATTTACAAGCATACTACAGAAACTGCACAATCTCGAATGGGAGACAGTGAAAGTCAATCGGGGGTCGATTTAATAGCATACTACAGAAACTTGCACACCCGAATGGGAGACCGTCAAAGTCAATCGGGGGTCGATTTAATAGCATACTACAGAAACTTGCACACCCGAATGGGAGACCGTCAAAGTCAATCGGGGGTCGATTTGATAGCATACTACAGAAACTTGCACACCCGAATGGGAGACAGTCAAAGTCAATCGGGGGTCGATTTAATAGCATACTACAGAAACTTGCACACCCGAATGGGAGACCGTCAAAGTCAATCGGGGGTCGAGCATACTTTACAAAATGATCCGAGAATCTGCACACACACCGAGTGGGAGACGGTGATGAAAACGTCCGCCCTTATATGTTCGATTGCACCATTTCACTATATTAAGGGGAGAGGGTGTCAGCACACATATTCGGTGTGGAAATATCTTCCGCCCAGCGGAGCGCCGCTTTCGGCGCTCTAAGGAAGCAAAGCGCGGCATTCAAACAACAACCAAAATTGCCGCCGCTTTTCCTTCCCCTGCCCTGTACGCGGAGGCAGCAGCAGCAGAAGAAGAGAGAGAGAAAAATAGTCTCATGGGGTCAGAGGAATGGCAGGAGCGACTATGAATTTCACTCTTTAGCCAGGTCTGTCTCCCCAATTGAACATTATACTTTCCGGCGCACACGTCGCCACCACGGCTTCGCGACAGCAGCAGCATCATGATGTTGCGTCTATTGTAAGTCCGGAACTGGTTATTCGGCTGTTCCGCTAACAGTCGGGTTTTTTTAACCTTGCCTTCCAACAAAACGATCAAACAACTTCCACTCTCGAGGTGCGGTACGGTGACTGTCCTATCGTCCTTCTTGTATGCTGGATTGCACTATTTCACTATATTAAGGGGAGAGGTGCTTCACACAATTTGCCCTCGTGTGGAATATCTTCCGCCCCAGCGGAGCGCTTTTCGCGCTCTCTATGGCGTAAAGCGCTGGCATTCAAAACAACAACCAAAGTTGTTGCCGCTCTTCTGCCCTGCAATGAAGGAGCAAGGCAGCAGCAGCAGAAGAAGTTATAGGAGAGAAAATAGTCTCATGGGGTCGAGGAAATGGCAGTGAGCGCGATCTATGAACAATTCCCTACTCTAGCCAGGTCTGTCTCCCAATTGAACATCATTACATTTCGGCGCACACACGTCGCCAACACGGTTTCAGCGACAGCAGCAGCATCATGATGTTGCGTCTATTGTAAGTCCGGAACTGGGTTATTCGGCTGTTCGCGAACAGTCGGGTTTTAACCTTGCCTAACAAACGATCAAACAACTTCCACTCTCGAGGTGCGGTACGGTGACTGTCCTATCGTCCGCTCTTGTATGCTGGATTGCACTATTTCACTATATTAAGGGGAGAGGGTGCCTTCACACACCTATTCGGTGTGGAATATCTTCCGCCCCCAGCGGAGCGCTCGCGCTCATGGGCTAAAGCGCTGCATTCAAAACAACAACCAAAGCGCCGCTTCCCTCTTCCCTGCCCTGCAATGGCTGGAGCAGCAGCAGCAGAAGAAGAGAGAGGAGAGAGAGAGAGAGAGAAAATAGTCTCATGGGGTCAGAGGAATGGCAGTGGAGCGCGATCTATGAATTTCACTCTAGCCAGGTCTGTCTCCAATTGAACATTATTATTTCTCTCGGCGCCAAGACGTCACACTCACGGTTTCCGCGACAGCAGCAGCATCATGATACAGGCTCCACAAGTCCGAACTGGCTATCTGGCTGTTCACAACAGTCAGGTTTAACCTTGCCTAACAAACGATCAAACAACTTCCACTCGCGAGGTGCGGTACGGTGACTGTCCTATCGTCCGCTCTTGTATGCTGGATTGCACTATTTCACTATATTAAGGGGAGAGGGTGCCTTCACACACATATTCGATGTGAAATATCTTCCGCCCCCCAGCGGAGCGCTTCGGCGCCTCTGCGAAGCCAAACGCGGCATTCAAAAACAACAACCAAAATTGCCGTCGATTTCCTCTCCCTGCCCTGCAATGGCTGGAGCAGAAGGAGAGCGAGAGAGAGAATAGTCTCATTGGGTCAGAGGAATGGCAGTGGAGCGGGCTAATGGCGAGTAGGCTCGCGATCTATCAATTACACTAGCCAGGTCGCTCTCCCTATTGAACATTATTACTCTCTCACGTCGCCACTGCGGTTTCCGCGACAGCAGCAGCAGCAGCATCATCCTGATGTTGCATCCACCAATTAGTCCGGAACCGGGTTATTCGGCTGTCTGCGAACAGTCCGGTTTTAACCTTACCCAACATCCACTCTCGAGGTGCGGTACGGTGAATGTCCTATCGTCCGACCTTGTATGCTGGATTGCACTATTTTACTATATTAAGGGGAGAGGGTGCCTTCACACACATATTCGGTGTGAAATATCTTCCGCCCCCCAGCGGAGCGCTTCGGCGCCTCTGCGAAGCAAAGCGCGGCATTCAAAAACAACAACCAAAATTGCCGTCGCTTCCCTGCCCTGCAATGGCTGGAGCAGAAGGAGAGAGAGAGAGATTTTAGTCTCATTGGATCAGAGGACTGGCAGTGGAGCGGGCTTATGGCGAGTAGGCTCGCGCTCTATCAATTACACTTGCCAGGTCTCTCTTCCGTTTGGACATTATTTACTCCGTCTCTCTCTCTCTCTCTCTCGGCGCACACGTCGCCACCCTACTAGTTTCCGTCACAGCATATGCTGCGGCCTTTCAGTCCGGAACGGGGCTCCCCTTCGCCTTGCTGTCTGCCCAACTTAGCGGACTTGCGTTGGCTGATCACCCCGTCTTCGCGTCTGTGCCGGCCTTCAATGCAGCGCCCGACCGTCTCTTGACCGAGATTCATTGCACTATTCCACGCGCAAACGGCTACCCTAAATGTGCATAGACAACGCTCATGGTTCAACACGACCAGGGCGCAGTCTGGGAGCCGAGTATACTAAAAAGAGAGTTTAGCAGCCAAAACTCGTCAAAGCACACGTTGGGTTACCCCATCACCTAACAACGATGATGGCGGTTCCCACCCGTGAAATACACAACCTAACCAATATTGGGCGACGATGGCGCTCATGAGCCCACGTCCCCACAAACAGTAAGAGAAAGGGAGAGAGGAGGAGATGGGCCAATGTCTTATGCCTCGCTGGGGCAAAGAGAAGAGAAGAGGAGCGGATAAGGGAGGAGATTGGCCAACGTGCGGTCCCTCGCCCAATGTCGGCTGCCTCGCTGGAGCTGGGTAAAGAGGAGAGGAGCGGATAAGGGAGGAGATTGGCACACACGGTGGCGCTGCCGGCGCCGAGGATAGCAAGAGAAGGTGCAGTTTGATCTGATCATCTGGTTTGCTATTTTTCTAAGGCCAACGTGCGGTCCCTCGCCCAATGTCGGCTGCCTCGCTGGGGCAAAGAGAAGAGGAGAGGATAAGGGAGGAGATTGGCACACACGGTGGCGCTGCCGGCGCCGAGGATAGCGAGAGAAGGTGCAGTTTGATCTGATCATCTGGTTTGCTATTTCTCTAAGGCCAACGTGCGGTCCCTCGCCCAATGTCTTCTGCCTCGCTGGGGCAAAGAGAAGAGGAGCGGATAAGGGAGGAGATTCGCCAACGTGCGGTCCCTCGCCCAATGTCGGCTGCCCCGCTGGAGCTGGGGCAAAGAGGAGCGGATAAGGGAGGAGATTGGCACACACGGTGGCGCTGCCGGCGCCGAGGATAGCAAGAGAAGGTGCAGTTAGATCTGATCATCTGGTTTGCTATTTCTCTAAGGCCAACGTGCGGTCCCTCGCCCAATGTCTTCTGCCTCTCTCTCAATCTCACTATTTTGGCCGCCGTGATAGGCGCCGCCAACAGCAGCAGCTACCTGGTTGATCCTGCCAGTAGTCATATGCTTGTCTCAAAGATTAAGCCATGCATGTGTAAGTACAAGCCGATTTAAGGCGAAACCGCGAATGGCTCATTAAATCAGCTATGTTTCATTGGATCTGTAAACCCACTTACTTGGATAACTGTGGCAATTCTAGAGCTAATACATGCAATTGGTCTCTGACCGCAAGGGAAGAGCGCTTTTATTAGTTCAAAACTGGTCGGGCCCCGGTCCGTAACCCACCTGTGGTGAATCTGAATAACTTCGGGCTGAGCGCACGGTCTCCGCACCGGCGCCGCTTCTTTCAAGTGTCTGCCTTATCAGCTTTCGATTGTAGGTTATGCGCCTACAATGGCTATAACGGGTAACGGGGAATCAGGGTTCGATTCCGGAGAGGGAGCCTGAGAAACGGCTACCACATCTAAGGAAGGCAGCAGGCACGCAAATTACCCACTCCCGGCGCGGGGAGGTAGTGACGAAAAATAACGATGTGAGTCTCATCCGAGGCCTCGCAATCGGAATGAGTACACTTTAAATCCTTTAACGAGTATCCATTGGAGGGCAAGTCTGGTGCCAGCAGCCGCGGTAATTCCAGCTCCAATAGCGTATATTAAAGTTGTTGCGGTTAAAAAGCTCGTAGTTGGATCTCAGTTCCGGACTGACGGTGCACCGCCGGTGTTTACTGTCACGCCCGACCCCCGGCCGCAGGATGCTCTTTGTCGAGTGTCGAGTGGCGAGAGTTTACTTTGAAAAAATTAGAGTGCTCAGAGCAGGCTATTTGAATGGCGAATGGTGATGCATGGAATAATGGAATAGGACCTCGGTTCTATTTTGTTGGTTTCGGAACCAGAGGTAATGACTAATCGGAACAGGGGCATTCGTATTAGACGCTAGAGGTGAAATTCTTGGACCGTCGCAAGACGAACTACTGCGAAAGCATTTGCCAAGGATGTTTTCATTAATCAAGAACGAAAGTTAGAGGTTCGAAGGCGATCAGATACCGCCCTAGTTCTAACCATAAACGATGCCAACTAGCGATCCGCCGGCGTTATTCCCATGACCCGGCGGGCAGCTTCCGGGAAACCAAAGTCTTTGGGTTCCGGGGAATATGGTTGCAAAGCTGAAACTTAAAGGAATTGACGGAAGGGCACCACCAGGAGTGGAGCCTGCGGCTTAATTTGACTCAACACGGGAAACCTCACCAGGCCCAGACACGGAAGGATTGACAGATTGAGAGCTCTTTCTCGATTCGGTGGGTGGTGGTGCATGGCCGTTCTTAGTTGGTGGAGCGATTTGTCTGGTTAATTCCGATAACGAACGAGACTCTGGCCTACTAAGTAGTCGACGGATCTCCAGAAAATGGTGTCCAGTTCGCAACTTCTTCTTAGAGGGATAAGCGGCAATTCTAGCCGCACGAGATTGAGCAATAACAGGTCTGTGATGCCCTTAGATGTTCTGGGGCACGCGCGCTACACTGAAGGGATCAACGAGTTTTCCCTCCGAGGAGGCGGGTAACCCGTTCAAAGCCTTTCTTGATAGGGATTGGGGCTTGCAATTGTTTCCCATGAACGAGGAATTCCCAGTAAGTGCAAGTCATCAGCTTGCGCTTACTACGTCCCTGCCCTTTGTACACCCCGCCCGTCGCTACTACCGATTGAATGATTTAGTGAGGCCTTCGGACTGGCGCTCTTGGATTGTCGGCCCCGTT
>NW_024752830.1:0-1998 GCF_018991925.1 Homarus americanus | reverse complement strand
ACATATAACCTCACCACTCTCCACCACACATATAAATACAAACTCACCACTCTCCACCACACATATAACACACAACCTCAGCACTCTCCACCACACATATAACCACAACCGCACCACTCTCCACCATACATATAACCTCACCACTCTCCACCACACATATAACCTCACCATTATCCGCCACACGTATAACCTCACCACTTGCACCACACACATATAAATACAAACTCACCACTCTCCACCACACATATAACACACAACCTCAGCACTCTCCACCACACATATAACCACAACCGCACCACTCTCCACCATACATATAACCTCACCACTCTCCACCACACATATTACCTCACCACTATCCGCCACACGTATAACCACAACCTCACCACTCTCCATCACACATATAACCTCAACACTCTCCACCACACATATAACCTCACCACTCTGCACCACACACATAACCACAACCTCACCATTCTCAACCACACATATAACCACAACCTCACCACTCTCCGCCACACATATAATCACAACCCACCACTCTCCATCACACATATAACCACAACCTCACCACTCTCCACCATACATATAGCCACAACCTCACCACTCGCCATCACACATTTGACCATAACCTCACCACTCTCCACCACACATATAACCACAACCTCACCACTCTCTACCACACATATATAACCTCACTTCCACCACATATAACCACAACCTCACCACTCCACACCACATACAACCCTCAACCTCAAATCCTCCACCACACATATAACCACAACCTCACCACTCTCCACCACACATATAACCACAACCTCATCACTCGCCATCACACATATAACCACAACCTCACCACTCTCTGCCACACATATAACCGCAACCTCACCACTCTCCACCACATATATAACCACAACCTCACCAATTTAGATCACATATATCCGCAACCTCACCCACTTTCCACCACACATATAAACATGACCTCAGGTATTCTCCATCACACACATAACCACAACTTCACCACCTCCACACACATAACCCTCAACACCAACATCACACATATAACCACAACAACACCACACCCACCACACACACAACCACAACCTCACCCATTCCCCACCACACACATAACCACAACCCCACCACTCTCCACCACACATATACAACCACAACCCCACCACCTCCACCACACATATAACCTCACCACTCTCCACCACACATATAACCTCACCATTCTCCACCACACACATATAACCTCACAACTCCACCACATATAACCTCACCCACTTCCACCACACATATAACCTCACCACTCTCCACCACACATAACCTCACCACTATCCACCACACATATAACAAACAACCTCACCACCACTCTCCACCACACATATACCCTCACCACTCTCCACCACACATATAAATACAACCTCACCACTCTCCATCACACATATAACCTCACCACTCTACACCACACGCATAACCACAACCACACCATTCTCCACCACACATATAAACACAACCTCACCACTCTCCATCACACATATAAACACAACCTCACCAATTTCCCACCACACACATAACCTCATCACCTCCACCACACCTATAACCACAACCTCACCACTCTCCACACCACACATATAACCACAACCTCACAACTCTCCACCACACATAAGACCACAACCACCGCTCTTCACCACGCATATAACCACAACCTCACCACTCTCCATCACACATATAACCTCACCACACTCCACCACACATATAACCACGACCTCACCACTTTCCACTACACATATAACCACAACATCACCACTCTCCACCACACATATAACCTCATCACACTCCACCACACATATAACCACGACCTCAACACTCTCTACCACACATATAACCACAACCTCACCACTCTCCACCACACATATGAACTAACCCCTCTCCATCACACATATAATCACAACCTCACCACTCTCCATCACACATATGACCACAACCACACCACTC
>NW_024752829.1:0-11704 GCF_018991925.1 Homarus americanus | reverse complement strand
ACACTCCCAGGCCACCACTGACACTACCATATACACCTATGACACTCCAGGTACACCCCTGACACTCCCAGTTACACCCCTGACACTTCCAGGTACACCTCTGACAATCCCAGGTACACCTCAGGCACTCCCAGGTACACCTCTGAAACTTCCAGGTACACCCTTGACACTTCCAGGTACACCCCTGACACTTCCAGGTACACCTCTGACACTTCCAGATACACCTCTGACACTCCCAGGTACACCAATCACACTCCCAAGTACAACTCTGACACTCCCAGGTACACCACTGACACTACAAGGTCCACCTCTGACACTCCCAGGCACACCTCTGACACTCCCAGGTACACCTCTGACACTCCCAGGTACACCTCTGATACGCCCAGGTATACCTCTGACACCCCCAGGTACACCGCTGACACTCCCAGGTACACCGCTGACACTGCAAGATACACCTCTGACATTCCATATACACCTCAGACACTTCCAGGTAGACCTCAGACACTCCCAGGTACTCCTCAGACACTCCCAGGTACACCTCTGACACTCCAGGTACACCTCTGACACTCCCAGGTACAACCAATGACCCTCCCAGGTACACCGCTGACACTCCCAGGTACACCGCTGACACTGCCATGGTACACCTCTCACACTCCATGTACACCTCAGACACTTCCAGGCATACCTCAGACACTCCCAGGTACACCCCTGACACTCCCAGGTACACCCCTGACACTCCCAGGTACACCTCTGACACTCCCAGGTACACCTCAGACACTCCCAGGTACACCCCTGACATTCTCAGTGTACACTTGACACCCCAGGTACACCCTGACACTCCCAGGCACACCTCTGACACTCTAAAGAACACCGCTGACACCCCAGGTACACCTCTGACACTCCCAGGTACACCTCTGACACTTCCAGGTACACCCCTGACACTTCCAGGTACACCCCTGACACTCCCAGGTACACCAATGACACTCCCAGGTACACCTCTGACATTCCCTGGTACACCTCTGACACTCCCACTTACACCAATGACACACTCAGGTACGCCTCTGACACTTCCAGGTACACCCTTGACACTTCCAGGTACACCAATGATACTCCCAGGTACACCGCTGACACTCCCAGGTACACCGCTGACACTCCCAGGTAAAGCTCAGACACTCCCAGGTACACCTCTGACACTCCCAGGTACACCTGGGTGACGGAACTTTGTTATTCTCGATCAGGGAACTTTCTTATACTCGATCAGGGGACTTTGTTATACTCGGTAAGGGAACTTTGTTATACTCGATAAGGGAACTTTGTTATACTCAAACAGGCGACTTTATTATACTCGATGAGGGGGCTTTGTTATACTCGATGAGGGGACTTTGTTATACTCGATCAGGGGACTTTCTTATACTCGATCAGGTGACTTTGTTATACTCGATAAGGGAACTTTGTTATACTCCAACAGGCGACTTTGTAATACTCGATGAGGGGACTTTGTTATACTCGATCAGAGGACGTTCTTATTCTCGATCAGGGGCATTTGTTATACTCGATTAGGGGACTTTGTTATAATTGATCAGGGGGTTTTGTTATACTCGATTAGGGGACTTTGTTATGTTCGATCAGGGGCCTTTCTTATACTCGATCAGGGGACTTTGTTATACTCGATAAGGGAACTTTGTTATACTCAAACAGGCGACTTTGTTATACTCGATGAGGGGACTTTATTATACTCCATGAGGGTCCTTTGTTATACGCGATGAGGGGACTGTGTTATACTCGATAAGGGGACTTTCTTAATCTCGATCAGGGGCATTTGTTATACTCGATTAGGGGACTTTGTTATACTTGATCCGGGGATTTTGTTATACTCGATGAGGGGCCTTTGTTATACTCGAACAGGGGACTTTGTTATACTCGATCAGGGGACTTTGTTATACTCAATCATGGGAATTTGTTATACTCGATTAGAGGGCTTTGTTATACTTAATCAGGGGACTTTGTTAGACCCGACTAAAGGACTTTGTTATACTCATTCAGGCGACTTTGTTATACTCGATCTGGGGACTTTGTTATACTCGATGAGGAGACTTTGTTATACTCGACAAGGGGCTTTGTTATACTAGATCAAGTGGCTTTGTTATACACGATCAGGGGCCTTTAGGTATACTCGTTCAGAGGACTTTGTTATACTCGATCTTGGGACTTTGTTATACTCGAACAGGGGCCTTTGTTATACTCGATCAAGTGACTTTGTTATACTCGATCAGGGGACTTTGTTATAATCGATCAGGGGACCTTGTTATACATCAATCAGGGGACTTTGCTTTACTCGATCAGGGGACTTTGTTATACTCGATCAGGGGGCTTTGTTATAATCGATCAGGGGACCTTGTTATACTCGATCAGTGGACTTTGCTTTACTCGATCAGGGGACCTTTTTATACTCGACCAGGGGCCTTTGTTACACTCGATTTGGGGCCTTTGTTATACTCCATCATGGGACTTTGTTAAACTCGACCAGGGGACTTTGTTATACTCTAAAAGGGGGCTTTGTTATACTTTACCAGGGGGCTTTGTTATACTCGATTAGGAGACTTTGTTATACTCGATCAGGGGAATTTCTTACACTCGATCAGGGGACTTTGTTATACTCGATCAGAGGGCTTTGTTATCCCCGAGCAGGGGCCTTTCATATACTCGATCAGGGGGCTTTGTTATACTCGATCTTGGGACTTTGTTATACTCCATTAGGGTCCTTTGTTATACTCGATCAGGGGGCTTTGCTATACTCGATCAGGGGACCTTGTTATACTCGATCAGGGGACTTTGGTTTACTCGATCAGGGGACCTTTTTTACTCGACCAGGGGACTTTGTTACACTCGATTAGGGACCTTTGTTATACTCCATCATAAGACTTTGTTACACTCGACCAGGTGACTTTGTTATACTCGAAAAGGGGGCTTTGTTATACTCGAAAAGGGGGCTTTGTTATACTCGATGAGCGGGCTTTGTTATACTCAACCAGAGGAGTTTGTTATACTCGATCAGGGGACTTTGTTATACTCGATTTGGGGGCTTTGTTTTACTCGATCAGGGGACTTTGTTATACTCAAATCAGAGGAATTTGTTATATTCGATCATGGGTCTTTGTTATACTCGATTAGGGACCTTTGTTATACTCGATTAGGGGGCGTTGTTATACTCGATTAGGGGACTTTGTTATACTCGATCATGGGACTTTGTTATATTCGATCAGGGAACTTTGTTATACTCGGTCAGGGGCCTTTGTTATATTCGATGAGGGGACTTTATACTCGACAAGGGGCCTTTCTTATACTCGATCAGGGGACTTTGTTATACTCGATAAGGGAACTTTGTTATACTCAAACAGGCGACTTTGTTATACTCGATGAGGGGACTTTATTATACTCGATTAGGGGACTTTGTTGTACTCGATGAGGGGACTTTGTTATACTTGATCAGGGTCATTTGTTATACTCGATTAGGGGACTTTGTTATACTTGATCAGGTGGTTTTGTTATACTCGATGAGGGCCTTTGTTATATTCGATCAGGGGCCTTTGTTATACTCGAACAGGGGACTTTGTTATACTCGATCAAGGGACTTTGTTATACTCAATCATGGGAATTTGTTTTACTCGATTAGGGGGCTTTGTTATACTCAATTAGGGGATTTTGTTATACCCGACTAAAGGACTTTGTTATACTCAATCAGGGGACTTTTTATACTCGATCAATGAACTTTGTTATACTCGATCAGGGGACTTTGTTATACTTGATCAGGGGACTTTGTTAAACTTGACAAGGGGGCTTTGTCATTCTCGATTAAGGGGCTTTGTTTTACACGATGAGGGCCTTTGGTTATACTCGTTCAGGGGACTTTGTTTTACTCGATCTTGGGACTTTGTTATACTCGATCAGGGGTCTTTGTTATTCTCGATCAGGGGACTTTGTTATACTCGAACAAGGGCCTTTGTTACACTCCATTAGGGGCCTTTGTTATACTGAATAAGGGGACTTTTTTATACTGAATTATGTGACTTTGTTATACGCGTTCAGTGGACTTTGTTATACTCGATCAGGGGACTTTGTTATTCTCGATCAATGGACTTTGTTATACTCGATCAGGGTTCTTTGTTATACTCGATCTTGGGACTTTGTTATACGCCATTAGGGTCCATTGTTATACTCGATCAGGGGACTTAGTTATAAGCGATCAGGGGACTTTGTTATACTCGATCAGGGGGCTTTGTTATACTCGATCAGGGGACTTTGTTATACTCGATCAGGGGTGTTTGTTTTTTCTCGATCAGGGGACTTTTTTACACTCGATCTTGGGAATTTGTTATACTCGATCATGGGACTTTATTATAATCGACCAGGGGACTTTGTAATTTTCAACCAGGGGACTTTGTTATACACGACCAGGAGACTTTGTTATACTCGATCAGGGGACTTTGTTATACTCGATTAGGGGGCTTTATTATACTCGTTAAGGGGACTTTGTTATACTCGATCAGGGGACTTTTTTATACTCAATCAGGGGGCTTTGTTATACTCGATCAGTGGACTTTGTATATACTCGAATAGGGACTTTGTTTTATTCGGACAGGGGCCTTTCTTTTACTCGATGAGGGTGCTTTGTTATGCTCGATGAGGGGACTTTGTTATTCTTGATCAGTGGACTTTGTTATACTCGATCAGGGGACTTTGTTATACTCGATCTTGGGACTTTGTTATACTCCATTAGGGTCCTTTGTTATACTCGATCAGGGGCCATAGTTATACTCGATCAGGGGACTTTGTTATTCTCGATTAAGGGGCTTTGTTATACTCGACCAGGGGACTTTGTTATACTCGTTCAGGGGACTTTGTTAAACTCGTTCAGGGGACTTTGTTATACTCGATCAGGGGATTTATTATACTCGATCTTGGGACTTTGTTATACTCGATCAGGGGACTTTGTTATACACGAACTGGGACTTTGTTTTATTCGGTCAGGGGCCTTTCTTATACTCGATGAGGGTGCTTTGTTATACTCGATAATGGGGCTTTGTTATTCTCGATCTGGGGTCTTTGTTATTCTCGATTAGGGGACTTTGTTATACTCAATCAAGGGGATTTATTATACTCGATAAGGGGACTTTGTTAAACTCGATCAGGGGACTTTGTTATACTCGAACATGGGACTTTGTTTTACTAGATTTTGGGACTGTGTTATACTCGATCAGGGGTCTTTGGTATACTCCATTAGGGGCCTTTGTTATACTGGATCAGGGGACTTTGTTATACTGGATCAGGGGACTTTGTTATACTCGATCAGGGGGCTTTGTTATACTCGATCAGGGGTGTTTGTTTTACTCGACTAGGGACTTTGTTATATTCGGTCTGGGGCCTTTCTTATACTCGATCAGTGGACTTTGTTATACCCGATCAGGGGACTTTGTAATTCACGATCAGGGCACTTTGTTATACTCGATCACGGTACTTTGTTATACTCGATCAGGGGACTTTGTTATACTCGATCAGGGGACTTTGTTATACGCAATCTTGTGACTTTGTTATACGCCATTAGGGTCCTTTGTTATACTCGATCAGGGGACTTAGTTATACTCGATCAGGGGACTTTGTTATACTCGATCAGGGGGCTTTGTTATACTCGATCAGGGGACTTTGTTATAATCGATCAGGGGTGTTTGTTTTACTCGATCAGGGGACTTTGTTATGCTCGATCAGGGGATTTTGTTATACTCGACCAGGGGCATTTGTTATACTCGATAAGGGGCCTTTGTTATACTCGATCATGGGACTTTATTATAATCGACCAGGGAACTTTGTAATTCTCAACCAGGGGACTTTGTTATACATGACCAGGGGACTTTGTTATACTCGATCAGGAGATTTGTTATACTCGATCAGGGGGCTTTATTATACTCGATAAGGGGACTTTGTTATACTCGATTAGGGGACTTTTTTATACTCGATCATGGGCTTTGCTTTCCTCGATCAGGGGAGTTTGTTATACTCGCTCAGGGGACTTTGTTATACTCGATCAGGGGGCTTTATTATACTCGATCTTTGGACTTTGTTATACTCGATCAGGGGACATTGTTATACTCGATCAGGGGAATGTGTTATTTTCGACGAGGGGCCTTTGTTATACTCGATCAGGTGAATTTGCTATACTCGAACAGGGGACTTTGTTATACTCGATGAGGGTCTATGTTATACTCGTTCTTGGGACTTTGTTATACTCGACCAGGGGCCTTTCTTATACTCGATCAGGGGGGTTTGTTTTACTCGATGACGGGACTTTGTTATTCTCGATCAGGGGGCTTTATTATACTCGATAAGGGGACTTTGTTATACTCGATCAGGGGACTTTTTTATATTCGATCAGGGGGTTTTGTTATACTCGATCAGTGGACTTTGTATATACTCGAATAGGGACTTTGTTTTATTCGGTCAGGGGCCTTTCTTATACTCGATGAGGGTGCTTTGTTATACTCGATCTTGGGACTTTGTTATACTCCATTAGGGTCCTCTGTTATACTCGATCAGGGGCCATAGTTATACTCGATTAGTGGACTTTGTTATACTCGATAATGGGACTTTGTTATACTCGATCAGGGGTCTTTGCTATTCTCGATAAGGGGACTTTGTTATACTCGATCAGGGGCTTTATTATACTCGATAAGGGGACTTTGTTATACTCGATCAAGGGCCTTTGTTACACTCCTTTAGGGGCCTTTGTTATACTGAATCAGGGGACTTTGTTATACTGAATTTGGGGACTTTGTTATACGCGTTTAGTGAACTTTGTTATACTCGATCAGGGGACTTTGTTATTCTCGATCAGGGGACTTTGCTATACTCGATCAGGGTACTTTGTTATACTCGATCTTGGGACTTTGTTATACGCCATTAGGGTCCTTTGTTATACTCGATCAGGGAATTAGCTATAAGCGATCAGGGGACTTTGTTATACTCGATCAGGGAGCTTTGTTATGCTTGTTCAGGGGACTTTGTTATACTCGATCAGGGGTATTTGTTTTACTCGATCAGGGGACTTTTTTATACTTTATCAGGGGACTTTGTTATACTCGATCAGGGGACTTTGTTATACTCGATCATGGGACTTTGTTTTACTAGATATTGGGACTGTGTTATACTCGATGAAAGGCCTTTGTTATACTCCATTAGGGGCCTTTGTTATACTGGATCAGGGGACTTTGTTATACTCGATCAGGGGACTTTGTTATACTCGATCAGGGGGCTTTGTTATACTCGATCAGGGGTGTTTGTTTTACTCGACTAGGGACTTTGTTATATTCGGTCTGGGGCCTTTCTTATACTCGATCAGTGGACTTTGTTATTCTCGATCAGGGCACTTTGTTATTCTCGATCAGGGCACTTTGTTATACTCGATCAGGGGACTTTGTTATACTCGATCAGGGAACTTTGTTATACGCAATCTTGGGACTTTGTTATACGCCATTAGGATCCTTTGTTATACTCGATCAGGGGACTTAGTTATTCTCGATCAGGGGACTTTGTTATACTCGATCAAAGGGCTTTGTTATACTCGATCAGGGGACTTTGTTATAATCGATCAGGGGGTTTTTTTTACTCCATCAGGGGACTTTGTTATACTCTTCAGGGGATTTTGTTATACTCGACCAGGGGCTTTTGTTATACTCGATAAGGGGCCTTTGTTATTCTCGATCATGGGACTTTATTATAATCGACCAAGGAACTTTGTAATTCTCAACCAGGGGACTTTGTTATACACGACCAGGGGACTTTGTTATACTCGATCAGGGGACTTTGTTATACTCGATCAGGGGGCTTTATTATACTTGATAAGGGGACTTTGTTATACTCGATCAGGGGACTTTTTTATACTCGATCATGGGCTTTGCTATCCTCGATCAGGGGAGTTTGTTATACTCGCTCAGGGGACTTTGTTATACTCGATCAGGGGGCTTTATTATACTCGATCTTGGGACTTTGTTATACTCGATCAAGGGACATTGTTATACTCGATCAGGGGAATTTGTTATTTTCGACGAGGGGCCTTTTTTATACTCGATTCGGGGCCTTTGTTATACTCGATCATGGGACTTTGTTATACTCGACCAGGGGACTTTGTTATACTCGACCTGGGGGCTTTTTTACACTCGATGAGGGGGCTTTGTTATACTCGACGAGGGGCTTTCTTATACTCGATTAGGGGACTTTGTTATTTTCGATCAGGGGACTCTGTTATGCTCGATTAGAGGACATTGTTATTCTCAATTAGGGGATTTTGTTATACTCGATCAAGGGGCTTTGTTTTACTCGATCAGGGGACTTTGTTATACTCGATCAGGGAATTTGTTATACTCGATCAGGGGACTTTGTTAAACTCGATCAGGGGAATTTTTTATACTCGAACAGGGCACTTTGTTATACTCGATCAAGGGGACTTTGTTATACTCGATCTTGGGACTTTGTTATATACTCCATTAGGGTCCTTTGTTATACTCGATCAGGGGCCATGGATTATACCCTCGATCAGGACTGTTATACTCGATTAAGGGCTTTGTTGCTATACTCGACAGGGGGCTTTGTTATACTCGTTCAGGGGACTTTGTTATACTCGTTCAGGGGACTTTGTTATACTCGATCAGGGGATTTATTATACTCGATCTTGGGACTTTGTTATACTCGATCAGGGGGCTTTGTTATACACGAACTGGGACTTTGTTTTATTCGGTCAGGGGCCTTTCTTATACTCGATAATGGGGCTTTGTTATTCTCGAACTGGGGTCTTTGTTATACTCGATCAGGGGACTTTGTTATACTCAATCAAGGGGATTTATTATACTCGATAAGGGGACTTTGTTAAACTCGATCAGGGGACTTTGTTATACTCGAACATGGGACTTTGTTTTACTAGATTTTGGGACTGTGTTATACTCGATCAGGGGTGTTTGGTATACTCCATTAGGGGCCTTTGTTATACTGGATCAGGGGACTTTGTTATACTCGATCAGGGGACTTTGTTATACTCGATCAGGGGGCTTTGTTATACTCGATCAAGGGTGTTTGTTTTACTCGACTAGGGACTTTGTTATATTCGGTCTGGGGCCTTTCTTATACTCGATCAGTGGACTTTGTTATACTCGATCAGGGAACTTTGTTATTCACGATCAGGGCACTTTGTTATATTCGATCAGGGTACTTTGTTATACTCGATCAGGGGACTTTGTTATACTCGATCAGGGGACTTTGTTATACGCCATTAGGGTCCTTTGTTATACTCGATCAGAGACTGCGGTATACTTCCCAGTCAGGGCTTTATTATATACTCGATCAGGGAGCTTTCTTATACTCGATAAAGGGACTTTGTTATACTCGATCAGGGGAATTTGTTACACTCGATGTGGGGACTTTGTTATAGTCGCTGAGGGGCCTTTGTTATTCTCGATTAGGGCCTTTGTTATACTCGATCAGTGGACTTTGTTATATTCGATCAGGGGACTTTGTTATATTCGATCAGGGACTTTGTTATACTCGATTGAGGTTTTGTTACTCGACTAAGGGTCTTTGTTATACTCGATAAAGACCTATGTATATCTCCAATCATGGGGTTTATTACTACTGACAGGGACTTTGGTATACTCGACCAGAGACTTTTATGTACTCGATCAAGGGTTTTGTTATATCGATAAGGGGACTTTCTGAGTACTCGGTGGGGGCTTTATTTTTGCTCGATCAGAGGGACTTTGTTATACTACTAGATCCAGGGCTGTTATATTCGATTGAGGGGACTGTTATACTCGATCTAGGGTGTTTTTTATTCGATCAGGGACTTTGTTGCTCTCGATCAGAAATTTATTGCTCTCTCGATCAGGGGCTTTATTATACTCGATAAGGGGACTTTGTTATACTCGATTAGGGGACTTTTTTATACTCGATCATGGGCTTTGCTTTCCTCGATCAGGGGAGTTTGTTATACTCGCTCAGGGGACTTTGTTATACTCGATCAGGGGGCTTTATTATACTCGATCTTTGGACTTTGTTATACTCGATCAGGGGACATTGTTATACTCGATCAGGGGAATGTGTTATTTTCGACGAGGGGCCTTTGTTATACTCGATCAGGGGAATTTGCTATACTCGAACAGGGGACTTTGTTATACTCGATGAGGGTCTATGTTATACTCGTTCTTGGGACTTTGTTATACTCGACCAGGGGCCTTTCTTATACTCGATCAGGGGGGTTTGTTATACTCGATGACGGGACTTTGTTATTCTCGATCAGGGGGCTTTATTTTACTCGAAAAGGGGACTTTGTTATACTCGATCAGGGGACTTTTTTATATTCGATCAGGGGGTTTTGTTATACTCGATCAGTGGACTTTGTATATACTCGAATAGGGACTTTGTTTTATTCGGTCAGGGGCCTTTCTTATACTCGATGAGGGTGCTTTGTTATACTCGATCTTGGGACTTTGTTATACTCCATTAGGGTCCTCTGTTATACTCGATCAGGGGCCATAGTTATACTCGATTAGTGGACTTTGTTATACTCGATAATGGGACTTTGATATACTCGATCAGGGGTCTTTGCTATTCTCGATAAGGGGACTTTGTTATACTCGATCAGGGGCTTTATTATACTCGATAAGGGGACTTTGTTATACTCGATCAAGGGCCTTTGTTACACTCCTTTAGGGGCCTTTGTTATACTGAATCAGGGGACTTTGTTATACTGAATTTGGGGACTTTGTTATACGCGTTTAGTGAACTTTGTTATACTCGATCAGGGGACTTTGTTATTCTCGATCAGGGGACTTTGCTATACTCGATCAGGGTACTTTGTTATACTCGATCTTGGGACTTTGTTATACGCCATTAGGGTCCTTTGTTATACTCGATCAGGGGACTTAGCTATAAGCGATCAGGGGACTTTGTTATACTCGATCAGGGAGCTTTGTTATGCTTGTTCAGGGGACTTTGTTATACTCGATCAGGGGTATTTGTTTTACTCGATCAGGGGACTTTTTTATACTTGATCAGGGGACTTTGTTATACTCGATCAGGGGACTTTGTTATACTCGATCATGGGACTTTGTTTTACTAGATATTGGGACTGTGTTATACACGATGAAAGGCCTTTGTTATACTCCATTAGGGGCCTTTGTTATACTGGATCAGGGGACTTTGTTATACTCGATCAGGGGACTTTGTTATACTCGATCAGGGGGCTTTGTTAGACTCGATCAGGGGTGTTTGTTTTACTCGACTAGGGACTTTGTTATATTCGGTGTGGGGCCTTTCTTATACTCGATCAGTGGACTTTGTTATTCTCGATCAGGGCACTTTGTTATTCTCGATCAGGGCACTTTGTTATACTCGATCAGGGGACTTTGTTATACTCGATCAGGGGACTTTGTTATACGCAATCTTGGGACTTTGTTATACGCCATTAGGGTCCTTTGTTATACTCGATCAGGGGACTTAGTTATACTCAATCAGGGGACTTTGTTATACTCGATCAAAGGGCTTTGTTATACTCGATCAGGGGACTTTGTTATAATCGATCAGGGGTGTTTGTTTTACTCCATCAGGGGACTTTGTTATACTCGATCAGGGGACTTTGTTATACTCTTCAGGGGATTTTGTTATA
>NW_024752828.1:0-5088 GCF_018991925.1 Homarus americanus | reverse complement strand
GGTGATGGGTGGTGTGGGGGTGATGGATGGTGTGAGGGGTGATGGGCGAGGAGTAATCGACATGGGTGTAGACAGCGGGTGGGTGATGGTGGGTAATGTGTCTGGGCCAGGCTCATTATCCTCCCCTATAAACTACGCTACTACGCTCATTCTTCTCTGGTTTATTACACTCACACCCACTCCTGCCCTCTCTCTCCCCAACCTCTCGTGACGTTCGCACCTCACGCATATTACCTTTAAGTAATTGCAAAATAACTATTGTTTATGAACAGTAACATTGAAATTTCAAGGCATTATTTACACTAACCGTAATTATAATTAAAGACAGGTTAATGTCAAGTCTTAAATTAAGAGATTACTTTTAATTTAGAAACGACTATTACTTCCGCCTTTACAACATCAATTCTAATCTCATATTATTTACCTAGTTTATGTAGAACACCTGGTATATAAATGTTATAAAACGTATGATAATTAAATATCTCTCTAATACAAGTCAGTAAGTGAGGTTTTACCGAGTTTCGAAAGCAAAAGTTCACACACTCAAATTATCTCATACATTACAAAGTTTCAACTCAATGGTTCTCGAACCTTTTCGAGTGCGACGCAATTTTGAATATCTCGGAAACTTCGGGACTCATGGATTCATATAAAAAAATTTAACCAAATCAAATTTATTGTCATATCAACTAGTAATTTGGTAGCAATCAGTATAGAAGAAAGGTATGTACTAGGTCTTTAAACCGCTGATTCCGTCTGGGTTAATGAGGCCGGAACACGTATATTATATAGGGCTTTAGTAGCGAAACCCAATTGTCTGTTATCCATTTATTTAGGAACTATCTAGAATACAGTTAAGAACATAAGAACATAAGAATGGAGGAAACTGCAGCGGGCCTATTGGCCCATACTGGGCAGTCCCGTTTACACCCAACCCCTATTGCTCATATAAGCATCCAACCTATGTTTGAAGCTATTCAGCGTATTCGAGTTAATGATGATATTTGGTAACTTGTTCCATTCATCCACTACTCTGTTTCCAAACCAGTGTTTACCTATTTCACGCCCAAATTCAAATTTGTCTAATTTAAAACCATTGTTACGAGTTCGCTCCTGGTTGATAGTTTATACCTTTGTAATGTCCCCTTTGTTTAGCCCCGCTCTTCCACTCTATGGCCACCCCCATCAGGTCGCCTCGCTCTACGCCTCTCGGAGGAGTAAATTAAGAAGTTTTAACCTGTCTTTATACTCACAAGGTTCCCAATGCCCGGGATTAGTCTTGTCATTCTCCCCTGAATTTTCCAGATTCTATATCCATTCAGTAATACGCAGACGAGAACCGAACTGGGCGAATCCAGGTGTGGTCTCAACAAGAGCAAGATACAGTTTTAGGATGACCTCGCCAGTCTGGTAACTAACACTCCTTTGTATGAACCCAAGTACTTTATTAGCCTTGTTACGAGCAATAACACATTGTTTACTTGGCTTAAGGTTCCTACTTATCATTACTCCTAAATCTCTCTCGCAGTCGGATTTCTCTATGGCATCGTTGTTCATCTGGTATCTGGTTTCCCTGTTTACATCTCCTATACCGAGTACTTTACATTTGTCGACATTGAATTTCATCTGCCATTTTTCAGACCATTCGAAAAATTTGTTTAGATCTTCCTGTAGTTTTGCCAAGTCCTCGTCAGATTTGATAACACGTCCTATTTTAGTGTCATCAGCAAATTTACTTATGTTGCTGTCTATGCCGATATCTATGTCGTTAATGTATATTATAAATAATAATTGTCCAAGTACTGAGCCTTGGGGAACTCCACTTGTGACGTTGCTCCAATGGGACTTAGTGCCGTTAATGCTCACTCGCTGTTTCCTGTCCTGTAACCACGCCCTAATCCATTTAAGGATGTCACCTTTGATGCCATGTGCTTCTACCTTTCTAATAAGTTTTTCGTGGGGGACTCTGTCGAAGGATTTGCTAAAGTCGAGATATACCACATCATAATTGTGCCCCACGTCCACCGATTCGAAAACTGATGAAAAGAATGTTAATAGATTAGTTAGGCAAGAACGTCCGCTTGTGAAGCCATGCTGGGAATCATTGATCAATCGGTGCTTCTCCAGGTGATTTCGAATAGAGTTTGAAATGATTGCTTCCAATTGCCTACTATTGATGTTAGACTGATTGGGCGGTAGTTAGAGGGATAGTGATCTATCCTTCATGAAAATCGATTATTACATTCGCTATCCTCAGGATACTGGTACTACACCTGTTTTTAAGGACATGTTAAACAACTTTGCTAAGGGCATACTAAGCTCTTCGCCATTTCCTTTAATACTCTGTGGAAATATCTCATCGGGACCAGGTGACTTATTAGGCTTTGGTTTGTCTATTTAGCACTAACATGGTGCTAGTCACTACTATCTCACTTAATTTGTTTTTCTTCACTATCTCTGAATAAGTCAGTTACCTCAGGTATCATGTTTTGGGTGCACCGGTGGTGAAAACTGTTGAAAAATATTTATTCAAATTATTGCTCATTTCTCCGTCGTTATCAGTGAGCTCGCCGGAGTCTGACCGTATTGGTCCAATCTTTTCTCGTGTTTTGGTTTGATACATTTGGTAGAATCCTTTGGAGTTTGTCTTCGCCTCCCTTGCTATCCTTACCTCATTATTCCTCTTTGCTTTCCTTATCTCGGTTTTAACTCTACTCGCCAATACCCTATAATAGTCCCGGAGGTGAATTTCGCCACGATTTATCCTTCTACCTATAGCCTTCCTTTGGCCAATGATGTTCTTTAAATAATTATTTATCCAATTAGGGTCATTGTTGTCTGATCTGAGTTTTTTGTATGGTATGTTCTGCCTTTGTGCATTAAGTAACTCACTATTTAAATTATCGTGGAACTCGGCAATCTCAGATCTCGTTATCAGGTCGGTGTCATCTGTCAGGTTCACGGCCAAGCGCGACACCCCCTCTCTCAGCTGCCTCTTTAAACTGTCAAAGTTTGCCCTTCTGAAATCTGGTACTTTGGTGGAATTTTCCTTACGTCTGCCCTGAAAATCTAACTGGAATCGAATTTCTTTGTGATCGCTGTTTGCAAGTTCGTTCCCTACCTCGACATTGCTAATGAGGTTTTCTCTGTTCGACAGAACTAAATCCAGTATATTATTACCCCGTGTGGGTTCGGTTATATGTTGACTTAGGAAACAGTCCTGGATCGTCTCGAGAAAATCCTCTGATTCCGAGTTAACCGTAAGGACAGTCCAATCTATTTGGCCAAGGTTAAAGTCGCCTACTATACAGACTTTGTTGTGTATGGAAGCCCTGCACATTTCATCCCAGATAAGTCGCTCATTGACGCTTTCAAGATTGGGAGGTCTATATATTACTCCTGTGATTAATTTTTCCCGACCGTCGCTTAATTCTATCCAAATTGTTTCTGTGTTCCTCTCAGTTTATATTTCCTTATTTATTTCACACTTCAGATTATCCCTAACATAGATTGCTACACCGCCTCCTTTCCTGGTCTGCCTATCGGTATGGAACAGTTTGTAACCCGCAATTTGGTATTCGACTGGTAATTCACGTGTGTCTAGGTTGATCCATGTTTCAGTGAATGCAATTATATCGATTTCTTCGGTGCATACCAAGGCCTTAATATCATCCATTTTGTTTCTCATACTTCTACTGTTCGCGTAGTATACATTTAAGTTAGTCGTGTTCTGAGTCCTTCCCTTACCGCGTTTAGTTTTAAAAGAATGGTGAAGTGAACGTCAGGATGAATGAGAATGATGAGGTGAACGTCAGGAAAATTGAGAATGATGAGGTGAACGTCAGATGAATGAGAATTTTCCAAAATTTTCGGAAAATTTTGGAAAATTTTCCAAAAATTCAGAAATTTTCATAAAATTTTCCAAAATTTTCCAAAATTTTTCCAAAATTTTCCGAAATTTTTCCAAAATTTTCCAAAATTTTTCCAAAATTTTCCAAAATTTTTCCAAAATTTTCCAAAATTTTCCGAAATTTTTCCAAAATTTTCCAAAAATTTTCAGAAATTTTCCAAAAATTTTCCAAAAATTTTGGAAAATCTGGGGAATTTTTTGAAAAATCTGGGGAAAATTTTGGAAAATGTTCCAAAATTTTCGGAAAATTTTGGAAAAATTTCCAAAAATTTTCAGAAATTTTCAGAAAATTTTCCAAAAATTTCCGAAATTTTTCCAAAATTTTCAGAAAATTTTCCAAAATTTTCCAAAATTTTTCCAAAATTTTCCGAAAATTTTCCAAAATTTTCCAAAAATTTTCCAAAATTTTCCAAAAATTTTCCAAAATTTTTCCAAAATTTTCCGAAATTTTTCCAAAATTTTCCAAAAATTTTCCAAAATTTTTCCAAAATTTTCCAAAAATTTTCCAACATTTTTCCAAAATTTTCCAAAATTTTTCCAAAATTTTCCAAAAAATTTCAGAAATTTTCCAAAAATTTTCAGAAATTTTCCAAAAATTTTCCAAAAATTTTGGAAAATCTGGGGAATTTTTTGAAAAATCTGGGGAAATTTTTGGAAAATTTTCCAAAATTTTCGGAAAATTTTGGAAAAATTTCCAAAAATTTTCAGAAATTTTCAGAAAATTTTCCAAAAATTTCCGAAATTTTTCCAAAATTTTCCGAAATTTTTCCAAAATTTTCAGAAATTTTCAGAAAATTTTCCAAAAATTTCCGAAATTTTTCAAAATTTTCAGAAATTTTCAGAAAATTTTCCAAAAATTTCCGAAATTTTTCCAAAATTTTCCGAAAATTTTCCAAAATTTTCCAAAAATTTTCCAAAATTTTCGGAAAATTTTCCAAAATTTTCCAAAAATTTTCCAAAATTTTTCCAAAATTTTCCAAAATATTCCGAAAATTTTCCAAAATTTTCCGAAAATTTTCCAAAATTTTCCAAAAATTTTCCAAAATTTTCCAAAATTTTCCAAAATTTTCCAAAAATTTTCAGAATTTTTCCAAAATTTTCCAAAATTTTCCAAAATTTTTCCAAAATTTTCCAAAAATTTCCGAAATTTTTCCAAAAATTTCCGAAATTTTTCCAAA
>NW_024752827.1:0-35994 GCF_018991925.1 Homarus americanus | reverse complement strand
TGCCAGGCACGACACTCCAGGAACACCTCTGACACTCCCAGGTACACCTCTGACACTCCCAGGTACACTGCTGACACCAGGTGACCTCTGACACTCCCAGTACCACCACACTCTAGGCACCACTGACACTCCCAGGTACACCGCTGACACTGCTAGGTACACCTGACACTGCCAGGTACACTTCAAACACTCCCAGGTACAGCTCAGACACTCCCAGTTACACCTCTAGTTCCCAGGTGCACCAGACACTCCCCAAGTGCACTGACACTCCCAGGCACACCTCTGACACTCCCAGGTACACCGCTGCCACTCCCAATTACACCCCGACACACATACACACCCATGACAGTCCAGGTACACCCCTGACACTCCAGTTACACCCTGACACTCCCAGGCACACCCCTCAGGCACTCCCAGGTACACCTCTGACACTTCCAGGCACCCCTGACACTTCCAGGTACACCCCTGACACTTCCAGGTACACCTCTGACACCCCCAGGCACACCAACGACACCCCAGGTACACCACTGACACTCCCCTGGTACACCTCTGACACTCCCAGGCACACAAATGACACTCCCAGGCACACCAATGACACCCCAGGCACACCTCTGACACTCCAGGTACACTGACACCCCAGGTACACCTCTGACACTCTCAGGAACACCTCTGACCTCCCAGGCACACCTCCACCCTGGTTCTCCCCTGACACTCCCCAGGTACACCCTCAGACACCCCAGGCACACCAATGATACTTCCAGGTACACCTCTGACACTCCCAGGTACACCTCAGACACCCTGGTTCACCTCTGACACTCCCCAGGCACACCTCTTACACTCCCTGGTTCTCCCTGACACCTGAGGTACACCTCAGACACCCCCAGGCACACCTCTGACACCTCTAGCACACCTATACCCAGGTACACCGCTGACACTCCCAGTTACACCGCTGACACTGCCAGATACACCTCTGACACCCAGGCACACCACTGACACCCCAGTTACACCCTGACACCCCAGGTACACCCCTGACACTTCCAGGTCCACCCCTGACACTTCCAGGCACACCTCTGACACTCCCAGGCACCCTGACACTCTCAGGAACACCTCTGACACTCCCAGGTACACCTCTGACACTCCCAGGCACACCTCTGACACCCCAGGTGCACCCTGATACCTCACAGGCACACCTCTGACAATTCCAGATACACCTCTGACACTCCCAGGCACCAATGACACTACCAGGCACACCTCTGACACCCCAGTACACCTGATACCTGGGTACATCTCCGATACTCCCAGGTACACCCCAGACACCCTGGTTCACCTCTGACACTTCCAGATACACCTCTGACACCCCAGGTACACCAATGATACTACCAGGTACACCTCTGACACCCCAGGTACACCTCCTGATACCCAGGTACACCTCCGTTACTCCCAGGTACACCTCAGACACTCCCTGGTTCACCTCTGACACTCCCTGGTACACCTCTGACACTCCGGCACACCTCTACACTCCCGGGTTCTGCCTGACACCCCAGGCACACCTCAGACACTCCCCAAGCACACCTCTGACACCCCCTGGTACTACTCTGACACCCCAGGCACACCTCTGACACTCCCAGGTACACCTCTGACACTCCCAGTTACACCCGACACTCCCAGTTACACCCTGACACTCAGGCACACCCTGACACTCCCAGGCACACCTCTGATACTCCCAGGTACACCTCTGACACTTCCAGATACACCCTGACACTCCCAGGTACACCAATGACACTACCAGGTACACCTCTGACACTCCCCAGGTGACACCTCCGATACTCCCAGGTACACCTCCGATACTCCAGGTACACCTCAGACACCCCAGGCACACCCGATACCCCAGGTACACACCCTCAGACACTCCTGGTTCACCTCTGACACTTCCAGATACACCCCTGACACTCCCAGGTACACCACTGACACTACCAGGTACACCTCTGAGACTCCAAGGTCTCCTTTGACGCTGCCAGGTACTCCTGACACCCCAGGAACACCTCTGACACTCCCAGGCACACCTCTGACACTCGCAGGCACTGCTGACACTCCCAGGCACACCCTGACACTCCCAGGTACACCGCTGACACTCCCAGGTACACCGCTGACACTCAGGTACACACCACACTGCCAGGCACACCTAGACACTGCCAGGTACACTTCCAGACACCCCCAGGTACAGCTCAGACACCCCAGTTACACCTCTATAACCCCAGGTGCACCTGGACACTCCCAAGTGAACCTCTGACACCCAGCACACCTCTGACACTCCCAGGCACACCGCTGCCACCCCAGTTACACCGCCGACACTGCCACACCTATGACACTCCAGGCACACCCTGACACTCCCAGTTACACCCCTGACACTCCCAGGTACACCTCAGGCACTCCAGGCCACCTCTGACACTTCCAGGCACACCCCTGACACTACCAGGCAACCCCTGACACTTCCAGGCACACCTCTGACACTCCCAGGCACACCAATGACACTCCGGCACACCACTGACACTCCCTGGTACACCTCTGACACTCCCAGGCACACAAATGACACCCAGGTACAACCAATGACACTCAGGTACACCTCTGACACTTCCAGGTACACTGACACTCCCCAGGTACACCTCCTGACACTCCCAGGCACACCTCTGACACTCCTCAGGAACACCTCTGACTCTCCCAGGTACACCTCTTACACTCCTGTTTTCCCCTGACACCCCAGGTACACCCCAGACACCCCAGGCACACCAATGATACTTCCAGGTACACCCCTGACACTCCAGGCACACCCCTGACACTTCCAGGTACACCAAGACACTCCCAGGTACACCACTAACACTCCCTGGTACACCCTCACACTCCAGGCACACAAATGACACCCAGGCACACCAATGACACTCCCAGGCACACCTCTGACACTTCCAGGTACACCCCTGACACTCCCAGGTACACCTCTGACACCCCAGTACACCTCTGACACTCAGGAACACCTCTGATTCTCCCAGGTGCACCTCTGATACTCCTGTACACCTCTGACAATTCCAGATACACCTCTGACACACTCCCAGGTACACCAATGACACTACCAGGTACACCTCTGACACTCCCAGGTACACCTCCGATACTCCCAGGTACATCTCCGATACTCCCAGTACACCCTGACACTCCCTGGTTCACCTCTGACACTTCCAGATACACCTCTGACACTCCCCAGGTACACCAATGATACTACCAGGTACACCTCTGACACTCCCAGGTACACCTCCCGATACTCCGGCACACCTGCTACACTCCCCAGGCACACCTCAGACACCCCTGGTTCACCTCTGACACCCCCTGGCACACCCCTGACACCCCAGGCACACCTCTACACCCCTGGTTCCCTCCTGACACCCCAGGCACACCTCAGACACTCCCAGGCACACCTCTGACACTCCCGGTACTACCCTGACACTCCCAGGTACACCTCTGACACTCCCAGGCACACCTCTGACACTCCCAGTTACACCTCCGACACTCCCAGTTACACCCCCTGACACCTCAGGCACACCCCTGACACTCCCAGGCACACCTCTGATACCCCAGGCACACCTCTGACACTTCCAGATACACCTCTGACACCCCAGGTACACCCAATGACACTACCAGGCACACCTCTGACACTCCCAGGCACACCTCCGATACTCCCAGGTACACCTCCTGATACTCCAGGTACACCTCAGACACCCCAGGTACACCTCCGATACTCCCAGGCACACCTCAGACACCCCCTGGTTCACCTCTGACACTTCCAGATACACTCTGACACTCCCCAGGTACACCACTGACACTACCAGGTACACCTCTGACACTCCAAGGTACCCTTTGACGCTGCCAGGTACTCTCGGACACTCCCAGGAACACCTCTGACACTCCCAGGTACACCTCTGACACTGCAGGTACACTGCTGACACTCCCAGGTACACCTCTGACACTCCCAGGCACACCGATGACACTCAGGTACACCGCTGACACTCCCAGTACACCGCTGACACCCAGGTACACCTTAGACACTGCCAGGTACACTTCAGACACTCCCAGGTACAGCTCAGACACCCAGTCACACCTCTAGTACTCCCAGGCACCTGTGACACTCCCAAGAACTCTGACACCCCAGGCACACCTCTGACACTCCAGGCCACACCGCTGCCACTCCAGTTACACCACCGACACTGCCATATACACCTATGACACTCCAGGCACACCCCTGACACTCCCAGTTACACCCCCTGACACTCCCAGGCACACCTCAGGCACTCCCAGGCACACCTCTGACACTTCCAGGTACACCCCTGACACTACCAGGTACACCCCCTGACACCTCCAGGCACACCTCTGACACTCCCAGGTACACCACACGACACTCCCAGGTACACCACTGACACTCCCTGGTACACCTCTGACACTGGTACACAAATGACACCCCAGGTACACCAATGACACCTCAGGTACACCTCTGACACTTCCAGGCACACCTCTGACACTCCCAGGCACACCTCTGACACTCAGGTCACACCTCCTGACACTCTCAGGAACACCTCTGACTCTCCCAGGCACACCTCTTACACTCCCTGGTTTTCCCTGACACCCTGGTGCACACCTCAGACACTCCCAGGCACACCAATGATACTTCCAGGTACACCCTGACACTTCCAGGACACCTCTGACACTTCCAGGCACACCAATGACACTCCCAGGTACACCACTAACACTCCTGGTACACCTCTGACACTCCAGGTACACAAATGACACTTCCAGGCACACCAATGACACTCCCAGGCACACCTCTGACACTTCCAGGTACACCCCTGACACTCCCAGGCACACCTCTGACACTCCCAGGCACACCTCTGACACTCTCAGGAACACCTCTGACTCTCCCAGGCACACCTCTGACACCCCAGGCACACCTCTGACACCTCAGGCACATCTCTGATACCCCACACCTCTGACACTTCCAGATACACCTCTGACACTTCCAGGTACACCAATGACACTACCAGTTACACCTCTGACACTCCCTGGTACACCTTCGATAATCCCCAGGTACACATCAGACACTCCATTGTTCTCCCTCTGACACTCCCTGGTTCACCCCAACACCCCCTGGCACACCTCTGACACCCCAGGTGCACCCTACACCCCAGGCACACCTCCTGACACTCCCAGGCACACCTCTGACACTCCCAGCACACCTCTGACACCCCAGGCACACCTCTGACACCTGGCACACCTCTGACACCCCAGGCACACCTCTTACACTCCCCTGGTTCTCCCCTGACACCCCAGGCACACCCCAGACACCCCTGCAAACCCCTGACATCCCAGGCACACCCCTGACACTCAGGCACACCCTCTACACCCCTGGTACTCCCTGACACCCCAGGCACACACCCTCAGACACCCCAGGCACACTCAGACACCCCAGGCACACCCCACACCCCAGGCAAACCTCTGACATTCCCCAGGCACACCCTGACACTCCCCAGGCACACCTCTTACACCCCCAGTCTCTACCCCTGACACCCCCAGGCACCCCTCCTGACACCCCAGGCACACTGACACTACCAGGCACACCTCTGACACCTGCAGGCACAACCCTGACACCCCAGGCACACCCTCAGACACCCCAGGCACACCTCAGACACCCCAGTGCACACCCTCAGACACCCCAGGCACATCTCTGACACCCGGTGCACACCCTCTGACACCCCAGGCAAACCTCTGACATTCCTGCACACCCGTGACACTCCCAGGTACACCTCTGACACCCCAGGCACACCGATGACACCCCAGGTGCACCTCTGATATCCCCAGGCACACCTCAGACACTCCCTGGTACACCTCTGACACTTCCAGATACACTCTGACACTCCCCAGGCACACCAATGATACTACCAGGTACACCTCTGACACCCCAGGCACACCTCCGATACTCCCAGGTACACCTGTTAATTCCCCAGGCACACCCCAGACACACCCCTGGTTCACCTCTGACACCCCCTGGCACACCTCTGACACCCCAGGTACACCCTCTACACTCCCCTGGTTCTCCCTGACACCCCAGGCACACCCCTGACACTCCCCAGGCACACCTCTGACACCCCAGGTACCACTCTGACAACTTCGGCACACCTCTGACACCCCCAGGCACACCTCTGACACTCCCGAGCCACACCTGACATCCAGCCACACCCCTGACACCTCAGGTACACCCCTGACACTCCCAGGTACACCCCTGATACTCCCCAGATACACCTCTGACACTTCCGGATACACCTCTGACACCTCCAGGTACACCACCTCCCAAGCAACTCTAACACCCCAGGTACACCACTGACACTACCAGGCACACCTCTGACTCTCCAAGGTACCTTTGACGCTGCCAGGCACTCCTGACACCCCAGAACACTCCTGACACCACAGGCACACCTCTGACACCCAGGCACACCGCTGACACCCCAGGCACACCCTCTGACACTCCCAGGCACACCGCCGACACCCAGGCAGACCGCTGACACCCCCAGGCACACCGCTGACACTGCCAGGCACACCCCAGACACCGCCAGGCACACCCCCTAGACACCCCAGGCACAGCCCAGACACCCCAGCCACACCCCTGAAACTCCCAGGCACCTGTGACACCCCAAGCAACCTCTGACACCCCAGGCACACACCCATGACACCAGGCAACACCCCTGACACCCCAGGTACACCCCTGACACCCCAGGCAAAACCTCAGGCACCCAGGCACACCTGACACTCCAGGCCACCCTGACACCTGGCAACCCCTGACACCCAGGCACACCCCTGACACTCCCAGGCACATGAAACACACCCCAGGCACACCACTGACACTCCCTGGCACACCTCTGACACCCCAGGTACACAAATGACACTTCCAGGCACACCATGACACTTGCACAACCTCTGACACTTCCAGGCACACCTCTGACACACCCAGGTACACCCTCTGACACCCCTGGAACACCTCTGACACCTCAGGAACACCCTGACTCTCCCAGGCACACCTCTGACACTCCCAGGCACACCTCTGATACCTCAGGCACATCTCTGATAATCCCAGGTACACCTCTGACACTTCCAGATACACCCTGACACTCAGGGCACACCAACACACTACCAGTTACACCTCTGACACTCTGGTACACCTCTGATACTCCCCAGGTACACCTCCTGATACCCCAGGCACACATCAGACACTCCCTTGTTCTCCTGACACCCCTGTTCCACCTCTAACACCCCTGGCACACCTCTGACAATCCAAGGCACCTCCACACCCCAGGTACACTCTGACACCTGCACACTGACACTCCCAGGCACACTTCCTGACACCCAGGCACTCCTCTGACACCCCCTGGCACACCTCTGACACCCCAGGCACACCTCCTTACACTCCTGGTCTCCCCTGACACCCCAGGCACACCAGACACTCTGTGCACACCCCAGACACCCCAGGCACACCTCAGGACCTCTGCAAACCTCTGACATCCCCAGGCACACCCCTGACAACCCCAGGCACACCTCCCACACCCTGGTTCCCGCCTGACACCTCAGGCACACCCCAGACACCCCAGGCACACCCCTCAGACACCCCAGGCACACCCCAGACACTGTAAACCTCTGACATTCCCAGGCACACCCTGACACTCCCAGGCACACCTCTACACCCCCGGTTCTCCCCGACACTCCCCAGGCACCCTCTGACACCCCAGGCACACTCTGACACACCAGGTACACCCTGACACTGCAGTACCACTCTGACACCCCAGGCACACCCTGACACCCCAGGCACACCCCAGACACCCCAGGCACACCCCAGACACTCCCCAGGTACATCTCTGACACCCCAGGCACACCTCTGACACTCCCAGGTAAACCCCTGACATCCCCAGGCACCCCCTGACACTCCCCAGGCACCTCTGACACCCCAGGCACACCTCAGACACCCCAGGCACCAGACACCCCAAGGCACCTGACACCCATGCACACCTCTGACACTCAAGGCACACCCCAGACACTCCCAGGCACACCCCCTAGACACTCCCCAGGCACACCTCTGACACTCCCAGATACACCGCTGTCACTCCCAGGCACACCCCTGACACTCCCAGTTACACCCCTGACACTCCCAGGCACACCTCTGACAATCCCAGGCAATTTCCACTTCTTAAAGGGACAACTTGTTAAACACCTCTTGATACAACTATTTATTAATTCACTCAATGACATGGACACATTAATATCACTATTATATCGGGGTACTAACACATTGCGCTTTACGTTACTTGACACTGACTCTCGGACACACCTGAATGAATACACTTCCCACAGTAGGTAACTCACCCCAGATCGTTCCTGGTCAAGACTCACGTACCCTGACGTAGGCCCAGTGAGTGCTGGCTGGGCTGCCTCATGAGAGGCTTGAATCTGGTCAGTCTCTTCCGGGATCTGGGGAGAGGGCGAGCTGGACTCTGAGAATCTAGAGTAATGAGCGTCCCTCAGACCGTTCAAATGACAACCAGGATCAGAATGATAATCAGAATGGTAATGGAATATTGAATGCCGAATGGTAGTCTCGAATGTCGAATATGGAATGCCCGTGGACGGGACTGTAGGGCCTTTATATGGGGTCGGCCCAGCCGGCTTCTGACCTCTACCAATTAACACTAAACTGGTTTGATCTGGATAATTGTGTGCAGGTGTGGTCCTGGCCAGGTGTCTTGGCTAGGTGCGGTTGTAGGTCACCGGCTCACGTCATTAGCGGGCGACCTGAGGTGTGTCAACCTGGAATGTGGTGGTACCACGAGGTCTGTGGTGTACTCGCTGTTATATGTGACATAATTCTGGGCTGTAAGCTTTGGTCTGACAATCAATCATTACACCTCCCGCCAAGACCAAAGCTTCATCACAGAGACTGATGTCACATATAGACAGCAACATCACGTGTGGTGTCAAAGATAATCCCTAGGGCGATAACATAGTCTCACATTTACAAACAACAATCTCATAGGTGTATGTTTTTCTACTGGCGCTAGTTTGATCTGACAAAGCTCACTATACCTCCTGCCAAGATCAAAGCTTCTATGCCAGGAGAAAAAGGAAACATAGCAAGTGAACATAGAATGAAAAAATCCTTCATATGTAGCATAGTGTCCGAGGCAACCATGCAAATCACATTCTACAAACAATAACAGGTGTTACATTTCCTTATCAGCCCATGTCAAAATAATAATTCATCTCAGTCAGTAATATAGCTACAACATCTTGTTTCATAGTCCAAGACATTGATCAAATGAACTCATAGAAAAAAGTGAGACTGAAAAAAACATTCTTTGTAGTAAACATCAACAAAATCAGAGAAAATACTTCAAACTACACAAAAAATGTTCCTACTTCACATATTAGGGTATTGATATCTTTTTATTATACATCAACAACATCAGTACATTAGTTGGGTCCGGCATAGCTCACGTCTTCCATCCAGCTGGTATCTGAAAAATAGGGGATGGCGGCAGCTCAGCAGCTGTAGTCGGTTGGTCCTTCATCATCGGCTTTCTTGTGATGTCAGGACAGCACATCTTCTGTCTTCTTTCTTCACATAGCATGTCTTCTGTCTTCTGTCTTCTTTCTTCACATACCGCACCTTGTAGGTCGTTTCTCCACACCTTCTGACTTCTTCTCACTTCCTCCTGGTTTCCATACTCTTCCAGACGAGTTTTCTGTCCCATCTGCGTTCTTCCTCTATACATCTTCATTTTCATATTCCAGATGAATTTTTCTGCTCCATCTGAGTTTCTTTATACATCTTCGTTTTCCGTCATATTCCAGATGAATTTTTCTGCTTCATCTGCATTTCTTCTCTGCAACATCATCATTTTCAACATATTCCAGACGAATTTTTCTGCTCCATCTGTATTTCTTCTCTGCAACATCATCATTTTCAACATATTCCAGACGATTTTCTGTTCGTCTGCCGACGGCCCTTTCCGGCCGGGATGAGCCGGTCCACTGTTTGGGCTGTCGTCTCCTTAGATGACTCGTAAGGCAGGTTCCGCGGACCAAGGCTCGCCCTCCGTACGTGAGTGTCGGCGAGACCAAAGACCGTCCTGTCTTACACCTTCCACAGTGGTGAATCCCTCCCTGGCTGGGCTCACCAGGGTTCGTTGTGTGGCGATCCATTCCACACTCCTTACTTCCTAAAGTAGAAAAATATAAATCTTCTTAATCCTATACCAAGGGAGGACTTGAAAGAAGTGACGTGGTGTGTGGTGGGTTTCGTGCTGCCTTCATCAAGCTGCATTCATCACGCTGCTTTCATCATGCTGGTTCTTCTCTGCTCGTATGTACTGTGGTTGACGTCCGGCTGGCCATGGGTGGTACTGTGTGACATTTGACAGAGAAACAATCCTAAAGGGGTGATGGATTAGTTGGAAGTGCATTCGCCAAAAAAAAGTTTACTTTATATGTTAGGTCAATGTTTGGCAACTATCATTTCCGTCACGACAATGTTCTCATCAGGCTGGGTCGGGGAGTGAAGCTCTGCGCACTACACTGAATATCATTTATCACTGCGCGTCAAAGAGTACATCACAAATCATAATAGCATAAAAATACACTGAGTGAAGCTCTGCATTCATCGCAATATTACTTTATATTAACCATCATCATCAACACACAGCTCACGGGACAAAAGACGGGGAATTAGTGTGGTCAAGCGGCGGGGCGGGTCAGAAGGACGTGAGGTCACCCGAGCGGGGTGGGGCGAGGCTGCACTGGGCGAGGCGAGGCTGGCCAGGCCCAGCCAGGCTGGTGCGTTGCGGGTGAGGTGGGGAGGAGCCGAGGCGCGGTTGATCGGGCCAGACCGAGGCTTTGCGGGGCGGGGAGGGGCACGGAACAGAGGGGCAGGGCGGGGCAGGGATGGGAGGAAGGGTAAGGAGGGTGAGGTAAGGATTAGGACAGGGAGGAGGATGTAGGTTAAAGGACATGTTAAGTTATAACAGTTAGTACAGACACCGCTTTCATCACTGAAACACAATGGCTACATTTAACACTGACCAACAATCAAACTGCACTTGGGCTACTGAGAATGCCACAGATAGCGGGTGACACTGGGAAATTACGTTAAGCACTGAACATATTTCTATTAAAAATTCGCACATACCACCACAAGAGACATTTACTTGAGCTGTAACGGTGACACACTAGGACACTTTTCACGCTACTACGCAGGAACTTCTTATTACGCACTTTTGAACTAACGAGCCAGGTGTTATGGCTAACGAGGGAAGGCGTGAGTTACGTTAAGTACGCTGACACCATTGTAATGCGACAAAAATAAACAGAGAAGAGGAAGATATATATATATAGGAGTATAGAGAGTAGGCATGTAAAGATAGGAAACTTGGTAGCGTGGCCTGGATGTTATTTGCACAGCGTCACTACGCTTATCTTATCTCGTAAGTCAATACACATATATCACTTCTTAAAGGGACAACTTGTTAAACACCTCTTGATACAACTATTTATTAATTCACTCAATGACATGGACACATTAATATCACTATTATATCGGGGTACTAACACATTATGCTTTACGTTACTTGACACTGACTCTCGGACACACCTGAATGAATACACTTCCCACAGTAGGTAACTCACCCTAGGACGTTCTGACAAGACTCACGTGTACCCTGACGTAGGCCCAGTGAATGCTTGGCTGGGCTGCCTCCTATGAGAGGCTTCTGCTTAGCTGGGGTCTGGTCGGGAAGTCCCCTTCCCGACCTGGGGAGAGGGTGAGCTTGACTCTGAGAATCTCCAGAGTAATGAGCGTCTCCTCAGAATGTTCAAATGACAACCAGGATCAGAATGATAACCAGAATGGTAATGGAATATCGAGTGCCGAATATGGAATGCCCGTGGACGGGACTGTAGGGCCTTTATATGGGGTCGGCCCAGCCGGCTTCTGACCTCTACCAATTAACACTAAACTGGTTTGATCTGGATAATTGTGTGCAGGTGTGGTCCTGGCCAGGTGTCTTGGCTAGGTGCGGTTGTAGGTCACCGCCTCACGTCATTAGCGGGCGAGGTCAAGTCCCTTGGGTCGACCTGAGGTGTGTCAGCCCGGAATGCGGTGGTACCACGAGGTCTGTGGTGTACTTGCTGTTATATGTGACATAATTCTGGGCTGTAAGCTTTGGTCTGACAATCAATCATTACACTCAGACACTCCCTGGTTCACCTCTGACACTTCCAGATACACCTCTGACACTCCCCAGGCACACCACGATACTCACCAGGTACACCTCTGACACCCCAGGTACACCTCCGATACTCCCCAGGTACACCTCCTGTTAATCCCAGGCACACCTCAGACACACTCCCCTGGTTCACCTCTGACACCTGCACACCTCTGACACTCCCAGGTACACCAATCACTCTCCCAAGTACAACTCTAACACTCCCAGGTACACCACTGACACTACCAGGTGCACCTCTGACTCTCCAAGGTACTCCTTTGACGCTGCCAGGTACTCCTCGGACACTCCCAGGAACACCTTTGACACTCCCAGGAACACCTCTGACACTCCCAGGTACACCGCTGACACTCCCAGGTACACCTCTGACACTCCCAGGAACACCGCTGACACTCCCAGGTACACTGCTGACACTCCCAGGTACACCGCTGACACTGCCAGGTACACCTCAGACACTGCCAGGTACACTTCAGACACTCCCAGGTACAGCTCAGACACTCCCAGTTACACCTCTATAACTCCCAGGTGCACCTGTGACACTCCCAAGTGCACCTCTGACACTCCCAGGCACACCTCTGACACTCCCAGGTACACCGCTGCCACTCCCAGTTACACCGCTGACACTGCCAGATACACCTATGACACTCCAGGTACACCCCTGACACTCCCAGTTACACCCCTGACACTCCCAGGTGCACCACTGACAATCCCAGGTACACCTCAGGCACTCCCAGGTACACCTCTGACACTTCCAGGCACACCCCTGACACTTCCAGGTACACCAATGATACTCCCAGGTACACCGCTGACACTCCCAGGTACACCGCTGACAGTGCCTGGTACACCTCAGACACTGCCATGTACACCTCAGACACTCCCAGGTACACCAACGACACTCCCCAGGTACACCTTCTGACACTTCCAGGCACACCTCTGACACTCCCCAGGGACACCTCTGACACTCCCCAGGCACACCTCTGACACTCTCAGAACACCTATGACTCTCCCAGGTACACCTCTACACTTTGTTCTCCCTTACACTCCCAGGCACACCTCAGACACCCCAGGCACACCAAATGATACTACCAGGCACACCTCTGACACTTGCACACTTCCGATACTCACAGGTACACCTCCGATAATAGCAGGTACACCTCAGACACTCCCTGGTTCACCTCAGACACTCCCAGGTAAACCTCTGACATTCCCAGTTATACCCCTGACACTCCCAGGTACACCTCTTACACTCCCTGGTTCTCCCCTGACACTCCCAGGTACACCTCAGACACTCCCAGGTACACCTCAGACAATTTGCACACCCCCAGACACTGCCAGGTCAACCTCTGACATTCCCAGGTACACCTCTGAATCTCCCAGGTACACCTCTTACACTCCCTGGTTCTCCCCTGACACTCCCAGGTACCCCTCTGACACTCCCAGGTACACCTCTGACACTCCCAGGTACACCTCTGACACTCGCAGGTACTACTCTGACACTCCCAGGTACACCTCAGACACTCCCAAGTACACCTCAGACACTCCCAGGTACACCTCACACACTCCCAGGTACATCTCTGACACTCCCAGGTACACCTCTGACACTCCCAGGTAAACCTCTGACATTCCCAGGTACACCCGTGACACTCCCAGGTACTCCTCTGAAACTGCCAGGTACACCTCAGACACTGCCAGGTACACCTCAGACACTCCCAGGTACACCCCTGACACTCCCAGGTACACCGCTGACACTGCCAGGTACACCTCAGACATTGCCAGGTACACCTCAGACACTCCCAGGTAAAGCTCAGACACTCCCAGTTACACCTCTATAACTCCCAGGTGCACCTGTGACACTCCCAAGTGCACCTCTGACACTGCCAGGTACACCAATCACACTCCCAAGTACAAATCTGACATTCCCAGGTACACCACTGACACTGCCAGATACACCTATGACACTCCAGGTACACCCGTGACACTCCCAGTTACACCCCTGACACTCCCAGGTACACCTCTGACAATCCCAGGTACACCTCAGGCACTCCCAGGTACACCTCTGACACTTCCAGGTACACCCCTGACACTTCCACGTACATCTCTGACACTCCCAGGTACACCTCTGACACTCCCAGGTAAACCTCTGACATTCCCAGGTACACCCCTGACACTCCCAGGTACTCCTCTGACATTGCCAGGTACACCTCAGACACTGCCAGGTACACCTCAGACACTCCCAGGTACAGCTCAGACACTCCCAGGTACACCTCAGACACTCCCAGGTGCACCTGTGACACTCCCAAGTTCACCTCTGACACTCCCAGGCACACCTCTGACACTCCAAGGTACACCTCTGACACTCCCCATGCCCTCAATACTCCAGGGTACACCTCCGATACTCCGGTACCTCAGACACTCCCAGGTACACCTCAGACACTCCCAGGTGCACCTGTTGACACTCAAGTGCACCTCTGACACTCCCAGGCACACCTCTAACAATCCAAGGTACACCTCTGACACCAGTACACATGGACACTCCCAGATACACCGCTGACACTGCCAGATACACCTCTGACACTCCATGTACACCTCAGACACTTCCAAATACACTTCTGACCTCCCAGGTACACCAATGATACTACCAGGTACACCTCTGACCTCCCATGTACCCTCCGATACTCCCAGGTACACCTCCGATACTCCCAGGTACACCTCAGACCTCCCAGGTACACCTCAGACACTCCCAGGTGCACTGCTTGACACTCCCAAGTGCACCTCTTAGCACTCCCAGGCACACCTCTGACACTCCCAGGTACACCGCTGCCACTCCCAGTTACACCGCTGACACTGCCAGATATACCTATGACACTCCAGGTACACCCCTGACACTCAAGTTACACCCTGACACTCCCAGGTGCCTCAGGCACTCCCAGGTTGCACCACTGACACTCAGGTACACCCTGACACTTCAGATTACCCCCCACACTTCAGGTACACCTCTGACACTCCAGGTACACCAATGACACTCCCAGGTACACACTGGCCTCCCTGGTACACCCTCTGACACTCCCCGGTACACAAATGACACTTCCAGGTACACCAATGACACTCCCAGGTACACCTCTGGCACTTCCAGGTACCTCTGACACTCCCAGGTACACCTCTGACACTCCCAGGTACACCTCTGACACTCTCAGGAACACTTCTGACTCTCCCAGGTACGCCTCTGACCTCCCAGGTACACCTCTGACACTCTCAGGTGCATCTCTGATACTCCCAGGTACACCTCTGACCACTTCCAGATACACCTCTGACACTTCCAAGTACACCAATGACACTACCAGTTACACCTCTGACACTCCCTGGTACACCTTCCGATACTCCCAGGTACACCTCCGATACTCCCAGGTACACATCAGACACTCCCTTGTTTCTCCTCTGACACTCCCTGGTTCACCTCTAACCTCCCTGGTACACCTCTGACACCCCAAAGTGCACCTCTTACACTCCCAGGTACACCTCCGACACTCCAGGTACACCTCCTGAACCTCCCGGTACACCTCTGACCTCCCTAGGTGCTCTGACCTCCCCTGGTACACCTCTTACACTCCCTGGTTCTCCCCTGACACTCCCAGGTGCACCTCAGACACCTCCCAGGTACACCTCAGACACTCCCAGGTACACCTCAGACACTCCCAGGTAAACCTCTGACATTCCCAGGTACACCCCTGACACTCCCAGGTACACCTCTTACACTCCCGGTTCTCCTGACACTCCCAGGTACACCTCAGACACTCCCAGGTACACCTCCGGAGCTCCCAGGTACACCTCAGACACTCCCAGGTAAACCTCTGAGCATTCCCAGGTACACCTCTGACACTCCCAGGTACCTCTTACACTCCCTGGTTCCCCCCTGACACTCCCAGGTACCCTCCTGACACTCCCAGGTACACCTCTGACACTACCAGGTACACCCTCTGACACTCGCAGGTACTACTCTGACACTCCCAGGTACACCTCAGACACTCCCAGGTACACCTCAGACACTCCCATGTACACCTCAGTCACTCCCAGGTACATCTCTGACACTCCCAGGTACACCTCTGACACTCCCAGGTAACCTCTGACATTCCCAGGTACCCGTGACACTCCCAGGTACTCCTCTGACACTCTCAGGTACATCTCAGACACTCCCAGGTGCACCTGTGACACTCCCAAGTGCACCTCTGACACTTCAGGCGCACCTCTGACACTCAAGGTACACCTCTGACACTCCAAGGTACCATGGGACACTCCCAGGTACACCGCTGACACTGCCAGATACACGCACTCCTCCCATGTACACCTCAGACACTTCCAGGTACACCTCAGACACTCCCAGGTACACCTCAGACACTCCCAGGTACACCTCTGACACTCTCAGATACACACTGTCACTACCAGGTACACCCCTGACACTCCCAGTTACACCTCTGACACTCCCAGTTAGACCTCTGACAATCCCCCGTGACACTCCCAGATACTCCTCTGAGCCTCCCAGGTACACCTCAAGACACTCCCAGGTGCACCTGTGACACTCCAAGTGCACCTCTGAGCACTTCCAGGCACACCTCTGACACTCCAAGGTACACCTCTGACACTCCAAGGTACACCTGAGACCTCCCAGGTACACACTGACACTGCCAGATACACCTCTGACACTCCCGTGCACACCTCAGACACTTCAGGTACACCTCAGACACTCCCAGGTACACCTCAGACACTCCCAGGTACACCTCTGACACTCTCAGATACACTGTCACTACCAGGTACCCCTGACACTCCCAGTTACACCTCTGACACTCCCAGGTAGACCTCTGACAATCCCAGGTACACCTGAGGCACTCCTAGGTACACCTCTGACACTTCCAGGTACACCCCTGACACCTCCAGGTACACCTCTGACACTCCCAGGTACACCAATGACACTCCCAGGTACACCACTGACAATCCCAGGTACACCTCTGACACTCTCAGGAACACCTCTGACACTTCCAGGTACACCTCTGACACTCCCGGTACACCAATGACACTCCCAGGTACACCGCTGCCAGATACACCTCAGACACTGCCAGGTACCTCAGACACTCCCAGGTAAAAGCTCAGACACTCCAGTAACACCTCAGACACTCCCAGGTGCACCTGTGACACTTCCAAGTGCACCTCTGACACTCTCAGGCACACCTCTGACACTCCCAGGTACACCTCCGACACTCCCAGGTACACCTCTGACCTCCCAGGTACACCTCTCTCCTTCCCAGGTACACCTCTGACATCTCCAAATACACCTCTGACACTCCAGGTACACCAATGATGCTACCAGGTACACCTCTGACACTCCAGGTACACCTCCGATACTCACAGGTACACCTCCGATAATATGGGTACACCTCCTGACCTCCCTGGTTCACCTGACACTTCAGATACACCTCTGACCTCCCAGGTACACCAATGATGCTACCAGGTACACCTCAGTACTCCCAGGTACACCTCCGATACTCCGGTACACCTCCATACTCCCAGGTACACCTCAGACACTCCCTGGTACACCTGTGACCTCCCAGGTGCACCTTTTACTCCTGGTTCTCCCCTGACACTCCCAGGTACACCTCAGACACTCCCAGGTACACCTCTGACACTCCCAGGTACTACTCTGACACTCCCAGGTACACCTCTGACACTCCCAGGTACACCCTGACACTCCCAGGTACACCTCTTATACTCCCAGGTACACCTCTGACACTTCCGGATACACCTCTGGCCTCCCAGGTACACCAATCCACTCCAGTACAACTCTGACCTCCCAGGAACACCACACTGACACTTCAGGTACACCTCTGACACTCCAAGGCTCCTTTGGCGCTGCAGTACTCCTCCGACACTCCCAGGAACACCTCTGACACTCCCAGGTACACCTCTGACACCCCGGGTACACCGCTGACACTCCCAGGTACACCTCTGACACTCCCAGGTACACCGCTGACCTCCCAGGAACACCGCTGAGCACTCCCAGGTACACCGCGGCACTGCCAGGTACACTCAGACACTGCCAGGTACACTTCAGACACACCCAGGTACAGCTCAGACACTCCCAGTTACACCTCTATAACTCTCAGGTGCACCTGTGACACTCCCAAGTGCACCTCTGACCCTCCCAGGCACACCTCTGACACTCCCAGGTACACCGCTGACACTCCCAGTTACACGTGACACTGCCAGATACACCTGTAACACTCCACGTACACCCCTGACACTCCCAGTTACACCTGACACTCCCAGGTACACCCTGACACTTCAGGTACACCCTTGACACCAGGTACACCTCTGACACTCCCAGACACCTCTGACACTCTCAGGAACACCTCTGACACTCCCAGGTACACCTCTGACACTCCCAGGTACACCTCTGATGCTCCAGGTACCTCTGACACTGATACCTCTGACACTCCCAGGGTACACCAATGACACTACCAGGTGCACCTCTGACCTCCCAGGTGCACCTCCGATGCTCCCAGGTACCTCCGATACTCCCGGTACACCTCCAGACATCCAAGGTACACCTCAGACACTCCCAGGTGCACCTGTGACCTCCCAAGTGCACCTCTGCACTCCCAGGCACACCTCTAACACTCCAAGGTACACCTCTGACACTCGAAGGTGCCTCGGACACTCCCAGGTAGGCTGACACTGCCAGATACACCTCTGACACTCCCAGGTACCTCTGACACTCCCAGGTACACCTCTGATGCTCCCAGGTACACCTCTGACACTTCCAGATACACCTCTGAGCACTCCCAGGTACACCACTGACACTGCAAGTGCACACCTCTGACACTCCCAGGTACACCTCCGATACTCCCAGGTACACCTCCGATACTCCCAGGTACCTCAGACACTCCCAGGTACCTCAGACACTCCCAGGTGCATGCTGTGACACTCAAGTGCACCTCTGACACTCCCAGGCACCTCTAACACTCAAGGTACACCTCTGACACTCGAGAGGTACACAGCGGACACTCCCAGGTACAAGAGCTGACACTGCCAGATACACCTCTGACACTCCATTGCACCTCAGACACTTCCAGGTACACCTCAGACACTCCCAGGTACACCTCTGACACTCCCAGATACACCTGACACCCCAGGCACACCAAATGAATTCCCAGGCACACCACTGACACCCCCTGCACACCTCGACACCCCAGGCACACAAATGACACCCCAGGCACACCACCACCCAGGCACACCACACACTTCCAGGCACACCCCTGACACTCCCAGGCACACCTCTGACACCCCAGGCACACCTCCTGACACTCTCAGGAACACCTCTGACTCTCCCAGGTACACCTCTGACACTCCCCAGTTACACCTCTGACACCCCAGGCACATCTCTGATAATTCTGTGTCACCTCTGACACCTCCAGACATACCTCCTGACACCTAAGGCACACCAATGACACCACCAGGCACACCTCTGACACCCCAGGCACACCTCCGATACTCCTGTGCACACCTGATAATTCTGCAGGCACACACTCAGACACTCTGTTCTCGGGCCTGGACACCCTGGTTCACCTCTTACACCCCAGGCACACTGGGACACCTGCTGCACACCCTCTGACACTCCCCAGGTACACCTCTGACACTCCTAGGTACCCTTGACACCCCTGGCACACCCTGACACTCCCCAGGCACACCTCTTACACTCCCCTGGTTCTCCTGACACCCCTGCACACCCTCAGACACTCCAGGCACACCTCAGACACTCCCCAGGCACACCCCAGACACCCCCAGGTAAACCTCTGACATTCCCCAGGCACACCCCTGACACCCCAGGCACCCTCTTCTGACACCCCAGGTAAAACCTCTGACACTCCCCAGTTACACCTCTGACACATGCAGGTACTCATCCTGACACTTGCACACCCTCAGACACTTGCACACTCCAGACACCTAAGTACACCTTCAGACACTTCCAGGTACATCTCACACCCCAGGTTGGCCAATTCTGACACTGCAGGCAAACCTCTGACATTCCCCAGGCACACCTGTGACACTCCCCAGGCACTCCTCTGACACTGCCAGGCACACCCCAGACACTGCCACAGGCACACCCCCAAACACCCCAGCAGGCACAGCCTTCCAGACACTCCCCAGGCACACCAGACACCCCCAGGTGCACCCAGACACTCCTGGCACCCCTGACACCTCCCAGGCACACATCTGACACCTAAGGCACACCCTGCTGACACTCCCAGGCACACTGCTGACACTGCCAGATACACCCCTGGACACCCATGCACACCTCAGACACCTATGCAGGCCACCCCAGACACTCCCAGGTACACCCTTAGACACTCCCAGGTACACCCTGTCTCCCCAGATACACCGCTGTCACCCCAGGTACATCCCTTGACACTCCCAGTCACACCCCTGACACCCCAGGCACACCCTCTGACAATCCAGGCACACCTGAGGCACCCCAGGCACACTGACACTTCCAGGTACACCCCTTGACACTTCCAGGTACACCCTGACACCCCAGGCACACCAATGACACTCCCAGGCACACCACTGACAATTCCAGGTACACCTCTTACACCTCAGGAACACCCTGACACTCCCAGGTACACCTCTGACCTCCCAGTACACCTCTGACACTCCCAGGTACACCTCTGACACTCCCCAGGTACACTTGATACGCCCAGGTATACCTCTGGACACTTGCATTCTCTGACAATTCCCCAGGCACACCTCTGACACTCCCCAGGTACACCGATGACACTGCAAGATACACCTCAGACACTTCCAGGCACACCTCAGACACTCCCAGGTACACCTCTGACACTCCCCAGGCACACTGCTGTCACTCCCCAGGCACACCCCTGACACTCCCAGTTACACACCCCTGACACTTCCAGGCACACCCTGACAATCCCCAGGTACACTTTCAGACAATCCCAGGTACACACCTCTGACACTTCCAGGTACACCTGACACTTCCAGGCACACCCCCTGGCACACCCTGACACTCCAAGGTGCACCTACACCCCAGGCACACCTGACACCCTGCTGCACACCCCACACCCCAGGCACACCTCCTGACAACCCCAGGCACACCTCTGACACCCCAGGCACACCCCTGACACCCCAGGCACACCTTCACACTCCCTGGTTCTCCCCCTGACACTCCCAGGTACACCCCAGACACCCCAGGCACACCTCAGACACCCCAGGCACACCCTCAGACACCCCAGGCAAACCCCTGACATTCCCCAGGCACACCCCTGACACCCCAGGCACACCTCTACACCTTGCCCTCCCTGACACTCCCAGGCACACCTCAGACACTCCCAGGCACACCTCAGAGACTCCCCAGGCACACCCCAGACACCCCCAGGCAAACCTCTGCCCCACACCCCTGACACCCCAGGCACACCTCTGACACTCCCTGGTTCTCCCCTGACACCCCAGGCACACCTCTGACACTTGCACACCTCTGACAATTCCAGGCACACCTCTGACACCCCAGGCACACCTCTGACACTCCCCAGGCACACCCCTCTGACACCTCGGCACACCCCACACTCTGGCTCCCCCTCCCCCTGACACTCCCCAGGACCCCCTCTGACACTCCCAGGCACACCTCTGACACCCCCAGGCACACCCCTGACACCTCCAGGCACCACCTGACACCCCAGGCACACCCTCAGACACCCAGGCACACCTCTGACACTCCCCAGGCACACCCCAGACACTCCCCAGGCACACCTCTGACACCCCAGGCACACCTCTGACACTCCCAGTAAACCCTGACATTCCCCAGGTACACCCCTGACACTCCCAGGCACACTTCGACACTCCCAGGCACACCTCTGACACTCCCAGGCACACCTCTGACACCCAGGCACACCCTCAGACACACTCCCCAGGCACACCTCAGACACCCAGGCACATCTCTGACACCCCAGGCACACCTCTGACACTCCCAGGCAAAACCTCTGACATTCCCCAGCACACCCCTGACACCCAGGCACTCCCACACTGCCAGGCACACCCTGCATGCCAGGCACACCAGACACCCCAGGTACACCTCTGACACTCCCCAGGCACACCTCAGACACTCCCCAGGTACACCTGCATCTCAAGGCAACCCCTGACACTCCCAGGCACACCTCTGACACTCCCAGGTACACCCTCTGACACTCCCAGGCACACCTGGACACTCCCAGGTACACCGCTGACACCACACACCTCTGACACCCATGCACACCTCAGACACTTCCCAGGCACACCCCAGACACCCCCAGGCACACCTCAGACACCCCAGGCACACCCCACACTCCCCAGGCACACCTCTGACAATCCCAGGCACACCTGAGCACTCCCACACCCTTTGACACTCAGGCACACCCCCTGACACTTCCAGGCACACCTCTGACACTCCCCAGGCACACCAATGACACTCCCAGGCACACCACTGACACTCCCAGGTACACCTCTGACACTCAGGAACACCTCTGACACTCCCAGGCACACCTCTGACCCTCCCAGGAACACCTCTGACACTCCCAGGCACACCTCTGACACTCCCAGGCACACCTTGATACGCCCAGCATACATCTGACACTTGGCATTCTCTGACACTCCCAGGCACCTCTGACACCCCAGGCACACCGATGACACTGCAAGACACACCCTGACATGCACACCCCAGACACTCCAGGCACACTCCAGAACTCCCAGGTACACCTCAGACACTCGGCACACCCTCAGACACTCCGGTACTCCTCTGACACTCCCCAGAACCTCTGACACCCCAGGTGCACCCTGACACTCCAAGTGCACTCTGACACCAGGCACACCTCTGACACTCCCAGGCACACCGCTGACACTCCTGGTTACACCGCTGACACTGCCAGATACACCTATGACACTCCAGGCACACACCTGACACTCCAAGTTACACCCCTGACACCCCAGGCACACCTCTGACAATCCGGCACACCCCAGGCACTTGTGCACACCCTGACACTCCAGGCACACCCTGACATTCCCCTGACATTCCCCAGCACACCCCTGACACCCCAGGTACACCTCTGACACTCCCAGGCCACCAATGACACTCCGGTGCCACCACTGACACCCCTGGTACACCTCTGACACTCCCAGGTACAAATGACACTCCCAGGCACACCAATGACACTCCCCAGGCACACCACTGACACTTCCAGGCACACCTCTGACACTCCCAGGCACACCTCTGACACCCCAGGCACACCTCTGACACTCTCAGGAACACCTCTGACTCTCCCAGGCACCTCTTGACACTCCCAGTTACACCTCTGACACCCCAGGCACATCTCTGATAATTCCCAGGCACACCTCTGACACTTCCAGATACCTCTGACACTTCCAGGCACACCAATGACACTACCGGGCACACCTCACACTCCCCAGGCACACCTCCGATACTCCCAGGTACACCTCCGACCCCATGCACACACTCAGACACCCTGGTTCTGCCTGACACTCCCTGTCACCCCAACACCCCTGCACACCTCTGACACCCCAAGGTGCACCTCTTACACTCCAGGGCACACCTCCGACACTCCAAGGCACACCTCTGACACTCCCAGGCACACCTCTGACACCCCAGGTACCCTCTGACACTCCCTGCACACCCCTGACACTCCCAGGCACACCCCCACACTCCTGCTCTCCCTGACACCCCAGGCACACCCCAGACACCCCAGGCACACCCCAGACACTCCCAGGCACACCTCTGAACCCCCCAGGCAAACCTCTGACATTCCCCAGGTACACCCCGACACTCCCAGGCACTCCCTGACACCCCAGGCATCCCTCTGACACCCCAGGCACACATCTGACACCCCAGTCACACCAGACACTCCCCAGGCACACCTCAGACACCCCAGGTACATCTCTGACACTCCCAGGCACACCTCTGACACTCCCAGGTAAACCCTCTGACATTCCCCAGGCACACCCGTGACACTCCCAGGCACTCCTCTGACACTGCCAGGCACACCCTCAGACAGTGCCAGGCACACCTCAGAACACCCAGGCACAGCCCAGACACCCCAGGCACACCTCAGACCCCAGGCACCTGTGACATTCCCCAAGTGCACCCCGACACTCCAGGCACACCTCTGACACCGCTGCCAATCTCCTGACACCTCCAAGGCACACCGCGGACACTCCCCAGGCACACCGCTGACACTGCCAGACACACCTCTGACACCCATGTACACCTCAGACACTTCCAGGCACACCCTCACACTCCCCACACATCAGACACCCCAGGCACACCCTGACAATCCCAGGCACACCTGAGGCACTCCCAGGTACACCTGACACTTCCAGGTACACCCCTGACACTTTCAGGGCACACCTCTGACACTCCCAGGTACACCAATGACACCCCAGGCACACCACTGACAATTCCAGGCACACCTCTGACACTCTCAGGAACACTTGACATTCCAGGCACCTCTGACCCCAGGAACACTCTGACACTCCCAGGTACACCTCTGACACTCCCAGGCACACCTTGATACGCCCAGGTATACATCTGACACTCCCAGGTATTCCTCTGACACTCCGGCACACCTCTGACACTCCCCAGGCACACCGATGACACTGCAAGATACACCCCGACATTCCAGGTACACCTCCAGACACTTCCAGGCACACCTCAGACACTCCTGGCACACCCCTCTGACACCTCCAGGCACACCTCAGAAACTCCCAGGCACATCTCTGACACTCCCAGGTACTCTCTGACACCCCCAGGTACACCTCTGACAATCCCCAGGCACACCTCTGACACCTCCCAGGCACTCCCTCTGACACCCCAGGAACCTCTGACACTCCCAGCACACTCCCAAGTGCACCTCTGACACTCCCAGGCACACCTCTGACACTCCCAGGCACACCGCTGACACTCCTGGTTACACCGCTGACACTGCCAGATACACCTATGACACCCAGGCACACACCTGACACCCAAGGCACACCCCTGACACTCCCAGGCACACCTGACAATCCCAGGCACACCTCTGGCACTCCCAGGTACACCTCTGACACTTCCAGGTACACCCCTGACATTCCAGGCACACCCTGACATTCCAGGCACACCCCTGACACCCAGGCACACCCTGACACTCCCCAGGCACACCAATGACACTCCCCAGGCACACCACTGACACCCTGGCACACCTCTGACACTCCCAGGTACACCTGATAATTCCCAGGCACACCTCCGATACTCCCAGGCACACATCAGACACTCCTGGTTCTCGTCTGACACCCTGGTTCACCCCAACACCCCTGGCACACCCTGACACCCCAAGGTGCACCCCACACCCCAGGCACACCTCCGACACCCAAGGCACACCTCTGACACCCCAGGCACACCTCTGACACCCCAGGTACTCCCTCTGACACCCCTGGGACACCTCTGACACCCCAGGCACACCCCACACTCCCTGGTTCTCCCCCTGACCCCAGGCACACCCTCAGACACCCCAGGCACACCTCAGACACCCCAGGCACACCTCAGACACCCCAGGCAAACCCTGACATTCCCAGGCACACCCCTGACACTCCCAGGACTCCTCTGACACTCCCAGGTATCCCTCTGACACTCCCCACACATCTGACACCCCAGTGCTTACACCTCAGACACCCCAGGCACACCCCAGACACTCCCAGGCACATCTCTGACACTCCCAGGCACACCTCTGACACCCCCAGGTAAACCTCTGACATTCCCAGGCACACCTGACACTCCCAGGTACACCTCTGACACTGCCAGGCACACCCCTGAGACAGCCAGGCACACCAGACACTCCGGCACAGCCCAGACACCCCAGGCACACCTCAGACACCCCAGGCACCTGTGACATTCCCCAAGTGCACCCCTGACACTCCCAGGCACACCTCTGACACTCCAAGGTACACCCTGACACTCCACACACCGCGGACACTCCCAGGCACACCGCTGACACTGCCAGATACACCTCTGACACTCCATGTACACCTCAGACACTTCCAGGCACACCCCAGACACTCCCAGGTACACATCAGACACCCCAGGCACACCTCTAACACCCCCAGGCACACCTCTGACAATCCCAGGCACACCTGAGGCACCCCCAGGCACACCCTGGACACTTCCAGGTACACCCCTGACATCAGGCACACCTCTGACACCCCAGGCACACCAATGACACCCCAGGTACACCTCTGATCCTCCCAGGAACACCTCTGACACTCCCAGGCACACTCTGACACTCCCCAGGTACACCTTTGATAACGCCCAGGTACACATCTGACACTCCCAGGTATTCCTCTGACACCCCAGTACACCTCTGACACTCCCAGGCACACCGATGACACCAAGATACACCCCTGACATCCCATGCACACCCCAGACACCAGGCACACCCCAGACACCCCAAGCACCCCAGACACTTCCAGCACACCCCAGAAACCCCAGGCACATCTCTGACACCCCAGGCACCTCTGACACTCCCAGGCACTCCTCTGACACCCCAGGCACACCTCTGACACTCCGGTACTCCTCTGACACCCCAGGAACCTCTGACACCCCAGGTGCACCTGTGACACCCTGCACCTCTGACACCCAGGCACACCTCTGACACTCCAGCATGCACCACGACACCCTGGTCACACTGCTGACACCATACACCCATGACACTCCAGGCACACACCTGACACCTGCCACACCCCTGACACCCCAGGTACACCTCTGACAATCCCAGGCACCCCAGGCACCCCAGGCACACCCCTGACACTTCCAGGCACACCCCTGACATTCCAGGTACACCCCTGACATTCCCACACACCCCTCACCCCAGGCACACCTCTGACACTCCAGGCACACCATGACACTCCCAGGCACACCACTGACACTCCCTGGTACACACCTCTGACACCCCAGGTACACAAATGACACTCCCAGGTACACCAATGACACTCCCAGGTACACCACTGACACCTCCAGGCACACCTCTGACACTCCCAGGTACACCCTGACACTCCCAGGCATCACCTCTGACACTCCAGGACACCCTCTGACTTCCCAGGTACACCTCTGACACCCCAGTTACACCTCTGACACTCCCCAGGCACATCTCTGATAATCCCCAGGTACACCTCTGACACTTCCAGATTACCTCTGACACTTCCAGGCACACCCAATGACACTACCAGGTACACCTCTGACACTCCCAGGCACACCTCCGATAACTCCCAGGCACACCTCCGATACCCCAGGCACACATCAGACACTCCCTGGTTCTCGCCTGACACCCCTGGTTCACCTCTAACACTCCCTGGTACACCTCTGACACCCCAAGGTGCACCTCTTACACCCCAGGCACACCTCCTGACACCTGCTGCACACCTCTGACACCCCAGGCACACCCCTGACACTCCTAGGCACTCCTCTGACACTCCCTGGCACACCTCTGACACCCCACACCTTTCAATCCCTGGTTCTCCCCTGACACCCCAGGCACACCTCAGACACCCCAGGCACACCCTCAGACACCCCAGGCACACCTCAGACACTCCAGGTAAACCTGACATTCCCAGGCACACCCTGACACCCCAGGCACTCCTCTGACACTCCCAGGTACCCCTCTGACACTCCCCAGGTACACATCTGACACTCCCCAGTTACACCTCATGACCCAGGTACACCCCAGACACTCCCAGGCACATCTCTGACACCCCCAGGCACACCTCTGACACCCCAGGTAAACCCTGACATTCCCAGGCACACCTGACACTCCCAGGTACCTCTGACACTGCCAGCAACACCTCAGACAGTGCCAGGTACACCTCAGACACTCCCAGGTACAGCCAGACACTCCCAGGTACACCTCAGACACCCCAGGCACCTGTGACATTCCCCAAGTGCACCCCTGACACCCCAGGCACACCTCTGACACCCACACCTCTGACACTCCAAGGCACACTGCGGACACTCCAGGCACACCGCTGACACTGCCAGACACCTCTGACACCATGCCACCTCAGACACTCTCCAGGTACACCTCAGACACTCCCAGGTACACATCAGACACTCCCCAGGTACACCCTAACACTCCCAGGCACACCTCTGACAATCCCAGGTACACCTGAGGCACCCCAGGGCCACCCTTGACACTTCCAGGTACACCCCTGACACTTCCAGGCACACCTCTGACACTCCCAGGTACACCAATGACACTCCCAGGTACACCACTGACAATTCCAGGTACACCTCTGACACTCTCAGGAACACCTCTGACACTCCCAGGTACACCTCTGACCCTCCCAGGAACACCTCTGACACTCCCAGGTACACCTCTGACACTCCCAGGTACACCTTTGATACGCCCAGGTATACATCTGACACTCCCAGGTATTCCTCTGACACTCCCAGGTACACCTCTGACACTCCCAGGTACACCGATGACACTGCAAGATACACCCTGACATCCAGTGACACCCCAGACACTCCAGGCACACCCCAGACACCCTAGGCACACCCCAGACACTCCAGGCACACCCTCAGACACCCCAGGCACCCCAGACACCCCCAGGCACACCCCTGACACTCCCAGGCACAACGCCATCACCCGGCACACCCTGACCCAGTTACACCCCTGACACTTCCAGGCACACCTCGACAATCCCAGGCACACCTCAGACAATCCCAGGTACACCTCTGACACTTCCAGGTAAACCCCCACACTTCCAGGCACACCCTCTGACACTCCGGCACACCAATGACAATCCCAGGTACACCTCTGACACATCTGACACCCAGGCACACCAACACACACTCAGGTACACCTCTGACACTTCCAGGTGCACCCCTGACACATCCAGGCACACCAATGATACTCCCAGGCACACCGCCACCCCAGGCACACCGCTGACACTGCCAGGCACGCCCAGACACTGCCAGGCACAACCCCAGACACCCCAGGTAAAGCCCAGACACTCCCAGTGCAACACCAGACATTCCCAGGTGCACCCTGACACTTCCAAGTGAACCTCTGACACCCCAGGCACACCTCTGACACCCCAGGCACACTCCGAACACCAGGAACACCTCTGACACCCCAGGCACACTTCTCACACACCCAGGCACACCCTGACACCCCAGGCACACCTCTCATACCCCAGGTACACCTCTGACACCCAGATACACCTTACACTCGGTGCACACCAATGATACCACCAGGCACACCTCTGACACCCCGGCACACCGATACTCACTGGCACACCCCATACCAGCAGGCACACCCCAGACACCCCTGGTTCACCTTGACACTTCCAGATACACTCTGACACTCCCAGGCACACCAATGATACTACCAGGTACACCTCTGACACTAGGCACACCTGATACTCCCCAGGCACACCTCCGATACTCCCCAGGCACACCAGAAACCCCTGGCACACCTCTGACACCCCAGGCACACCTCTTACATTCCCTGGTTCTCCCCTGACACCCCAGACGCCTCAGACACTCCAAGGCACACCTCTGACACTCCCAGGTACCTACCTGACACTCCCAGGTACACCTCTGACACTCCTAGGTACACCTCTGACACTCCCCAGTTACACCTGACACCCCAGTTACACCCTGACACTCCCAGGCACACCTGACACACCCAGGTACACCTGATACTCCAGGCACACCTCTGACACTTCCAGATATACCTGACACTTCCAGGCACACCAATTACACCACCAGGCACACCCTGACACTCCCAGGCACACCTCCGATACTCCCAGGCACACCTCCGATAATCCCCACACATCAGACACTCCCTGGTTCTCGTCTGACACCCCTGGTTCACCCCTAACACCCCCTGGCACACCTCTGACACCCCAAGGCACCTCCACACCCCACACCTCCGACACCTGCAACCTCTGACACTCCCCAGGCACACCTCTGACACCCCAGGCACCTCTGACACTCCCTGGCACACCTCTGACACCCCAGGCACACCCCACACCCCTGGTTCTCCCTGACACCCCAGGCACCCCAGACACTCCAGGCACACCCCAGACACCTGCGCACAACCCCTGCAGAACTCGGCAAACCCCTGACATCCAGGCCAACCCCGACACTAGGCACCTCTGACACCATACCCCTCTGACACTCCCCAGGCACACCTCGACACCCCCAGTCACACCTCTGACACCGCAGGTACTACTCTGACACCCTGGCACACCTCAGACACTCCCCAGGCACACCCCTGCACACTCCCCAGGCACACCTCTGACAACCCCAGGTAAACCCCTGACATTCCAAGGCACACCCGTGACACTCCCAGGTACCCTCTGACACTGCCAGGCACACCCCAGACACCGCCAGGCACACCCCAGACACCGGTACAGCCCAGACACTCCCAGGCACACCTCAGACACCCCAGGCACCTGTGACACCCCAAGTGCACCTGACACCCCAGGCACACCTCTGACACCCAAGGCACACCTCTGACACCAAGGCACACCGCGGACACCCCAGGCACACCGCTGACACTGCCAGACACACCTGACACCCATGCACACCCCAGACACCTCCAGGCCACCTCAGACACCCCAGGCACACCCCAGACACTCCCAGGCACACCCCAACACTCCCAGATACACCGCTGTCACTCCCAGGCTACACCCCTGACACTCCCAGTTACACCCCTGACACCCCAGGTCCACCCTCTGACAATCCCAGGCACACCTGAGGCACCCCAGGCACACCTCTGACACTTCCAGGCACACCCCTGACACTTCCAGGCACACCTCTGACACTAGGTACACCAATGACACTCCCAGGCACACCACTGAAATTCCAGGTACACCTCTGGCACACTCCAGGAACACCTCTGACACCAGGCACACCTCTGACCTCCCAGGTCCACCCTCTGACACCCCCAGGCACACCTCTGACACTCCCAGGTACACCTTGATACGCCCAGGCATACCTCTGACACTCCCAGGCATTCCTCTGACACCCCCAGGCACACCTCTGACATCCCAGGCACACCGATGACACTGCAAGATACACCTCTGTCATTCCATGCACACCCCAGACACTTCCCAGGCACACCCCAGAAACCCCAGGCACACCTCACACACTCCAGGTACACACCTCTGACACCCAGGCACACCGCTGTCACCCCAGGTACACCCCTGACACTCCCAGTTACACCCCTGACACTTCCAGGCACACCTCTGACAATCCCAGGCACACCCCAGACAATCCCAGGCACACCTCTGACACTCCAGGCACACCCCCTGACACTTCCAGGCACACTCTGACACCCCAGGCACACCAATGACACCCCAGGCACACCTCTGACACCCCTGCACACCTCTGACACTCCCGGTACACCTCTGACATCCCAGGCACAACTAAGACACACTCAGGACACACCTCTGACACCTCCAGGCACACCCCTGACACCCAGGCACACCAATGATACCCCAGGCACACCGCTGACACTCCCCAGGCACACCGACACTGCCAGGCACACCCCAGACACTGCCAGGCACACCTCCAGACACTCCCAGGCAGCCCAGACACTCCCAGCAACACCAGACACTCCCAGGCACCTGTGACACTTCCAAGGAACCTGACACCCCCAGGCACACCTCTGACACCCCACACCCACACCTCCAGGAACACCTGACACCCAGGCACACTCACACACCCAGGCACACCTTACACCCCTGGTACACCTTCACAACTCCCAGCACACTGACACTCAGACACACCTCTGACACTCCAGGCACACCAATGATACTACCAGGCACACCTCTGACACCCCAGGCACACCTCCGATACCACAGGTACACTGTTACTAGCAGGCACACCTGAGAACCCCTGGTTCACCTTTGACACTTCCAGATACACCTCTGACAATCCCAGGTACACCAATGATACTCACCAGGTACACCTCTGACACCCCAGGCACACCCCGATACTCCCCAGGTACACCTGATAATCCCAGGTACACCCCCAGACACCCCAGTACCACCTGACACCCCAGGCACACCCCTGACACTCCCAATTACACCTCCGACACCCCAGTTACACCCCTGACACCCCAAGCACACCCTGACACACCCAGGCACCTCTGATAATTCCCAGGCACACCTCTGACACCTGGATACACCCTGACACTCCCCAGGCACATCCAATCACACCCCAAGTACAACTTGACACCCCAGGTCACACCACTGACACTACCAGGCACACCTCTGACACCCAAGGTAATTCCTTTGACGCTGCCAGGCACTCCCCGACACTCCAGGGAACACCTCTGACACTCCCAGGCACACCTCTGACACTCCCCAGGTACACCGCTGACACTCCCAGGTACACCTCTGACACTCCCAGGCACACGCTGACACCCCAGGTACACCGCCTGACACCCCCAGGCACACCGCTGACACTGCCAGGCACACATCAGACACTGCCAGGTACACTTCAGACACTCCAGGTACAGCCCAGACACTCCCCAGTCACACCTCTATAATCCCAGGTGCACCTGTGACACCTAAGTGCACCTGACACTCCCCAGGCACACCTCTGACACTCCCAGGTACACCGCTGACACCCCAGTCACACCGCTGACACTGCCAGACACACCTATGACACTCCAGGCACACCCATGACACTCCCCAGTTACACCCCTGACACCCAGGCACACCCTGACACTTCCAGGTACACCCCTGACACTTCCAGGCACACCTCTGACACTCCCAGGCACACCTCTGACACTTCAGGAACACCTGACACTCCCAGGCACACCTCTGACACTCCAGGTACACCTCTGACACCCCAGGTACACCTCTGATAATTCCCAGGCACACCCTGACACTTCCAGACACACCCCGACACTCCAGGCACAACAATGACACTACCAGGCACACCTGACACCCCATGTACACCTTCGATGCCCCAGCACACCTCGATACTCCCAGGCAGGCACACCTCAGACACTCCCCTGGTTCACCCTAACACCCCCTGTCCACCTCTGACACCCCTGCACACTTGACACCCCAGCTGCACCTCTGACACCCCTGTACACCTCTGACACTCCTATGCACCTCTGACACCCCTGCACACCTCTGACACCCCAGGTACACTTTACACTCCATGGTTCTCCCTGACACTCCCAGGCACACCCCAGACACCCCAGGTACACTAGACACTCCCCAGTACACCTCAGAAACCCCAGGCACATCTCTGACACTAGGTACCTCTGACACTCCAGGTACCCTCTGACACCCCATGCACACCTCTGACACTCCATGCACCCTGTCTCAAGCACACCTCTGACACTCCAGGCACACACCTGACACCCAAGTTACACCCCTGACACCTCAGGTACACTCTGACAATCCCAGGCACACCCCAGGCCCCAGGCACACCTCTGACACTTCCAGGCACACCTGACATTCCTGCACACCCCTGACATCTCCGTGCACACCCCGACACCTGAGTACACCCTCTGACACCCCCAGGTACACCAATGACACTCCCAGGTACACCACTGACACCCCTGCACACCCTGACACTCCCCAGGCACACAAATGACACTCCCCAGGTACACCAATGACACCCCAGGCACACCACTGACACTTCCAGGCACACCTCACACTCCCAGGTACACCTCTGACACTTCGTACACCCCCTGACACTTCCTCAGGAACACCTCTGACTCTCCCAGGTACAACTCTCCGACACCTCCCAGTTACACCCCTGACACCATGCACATCTCTGATACTCCAGGTACACCTCTGACACTTCCAGATATACCTCTGACACTCCCAGGCACACCAATGACACTACCAGGTACACCTGACACTCCCTGCACACCCCTGATACTCCCAGGTACACCTCCGATACTCCAGGTGCACCATCAGACACTCCGGTTCTCGTCTGACACTCCTGGTTCACCCCAACACCCCTGGCACCTCTGACACCCCTGCACTCTCCACACCCCTGGCACCCCCACAATTCTGGTTCTCCCCCGACACCCCCAGGTACACCCCAGACACCCCAGGCACACCTCAGACACCCCAGGCACACCCCAGACACTCCCAGGCAAACCCTCTGACATCCCAGGCACACCAGACACCCAATGCATCCTGACACCCCCAGGCACCCCGACAACCCCAGGTAAACCTCTGACACCCCAAGTCACACCCCAGACACCTGCAAGGCACCACTCTGACACCCCGCACACCCCAGACACCCCAGGCACACCCCAGACATCCCGGTACACCTCAGACACCCCAGGCACATCTCTGACACTCCCAGGCCACCCCTGACACCCCAGGCAAACCTGACATCCCCAGGCACACCCGTGACACCTGCACCTCTGACCGCCAGGTACAGCTCAGACACCCCAGGCACACCAGACACCCCAGGCAACCCGTGACACCCCAAATGCACCTGACACCCCAGGCACACCCCACACCCTGGTCACCCCCTGACACCTGCACACCGTGACACTCCCAGGTACACCACTGGGACACTGCCAGAACACCCCTGACACCCATGAACACCCCAGACACTTCCAGGCACACCCCAGACACCCCAGGTACACCCCAGACACCCCAGGCACACCTGACACTCCCAGATACACAGCGTCACCCCACACCCCAGACACCCAGTGCCACACCCCTGACACCCCAGGCACACCTCTGACAACCTCAGGCCACCTGGAGGCAACCCCATGCACACCTCTGACACTTCCAGGCACACCCCTGACACTTCCAGGTACACCTCCGACACCCCAGGCACACCAATGACATCCCAGGCACACCACTGACACCCAGGTACACCTCTGACACTCCTCAGGAACACCTCTGACACCCCAGGCACACCTCTGACCCTCCCAGGCACACCTCTGACACTCCCCAGGTACACCTCCGACAATCCCATGCACACCGATGACACTGCAAGATACACCCTGACATTCCATGCACACCAGACACTCAAATGCACACCCTCAGACACTCCCCAGGTACACCCCAGACACTCCCAGGCACACCGCTGACACCCCAGGCACACCTCTGACATCCCAGGTGCCACCGCTGACACTCCCAGGCACACCGCTGACACTAGGTACACACCGACACAGGCACACATCAGACACTGCCAGGCACACTCTCAGACACCCCAGGTACAGCCCAGACACTCCCAGTCACACCTCTATAACCCCAGCACCCAGACACCTGAAGTGCACCTCTGACACCCCAGGCACACCTGACACCCCAGGCACACCGCTGACACTCCCAGCCACACCGCTGACACTGCCAGACACACCTACAGACACTCCAGGTACACCCTGACACTCCCAGTTACACCCCTGACACTCCCCAGGCACACCCCTGACACTCCAGGTACACCCCTGACACTCCAGGCACACCTGACACCCAGCGCACACCTCTGACACCAGAACACCCCTGACACCCCAGGCACACCCCTGACACCCCACAACTCTGACACCCCAGAGCAATACGGAAAAAA